>NW_026555806.1:0-49498 GCF_029017545.1 Prosopis cineraria | reverse complement strand
TTATTACACTTTGAAAGACTAAAAATGTCTTATTTTTTGAACATTTAATTTTTTAAAAAATGTCTTACATTTTTTAATAGAAAAAAAAAAATATATATATATATATATATAAGGAAAAAAATGATAATTTGGTTCTTTAAAATGTCATAATTTTACTGAAATTTTTAGGGACTTCTATATTAATACATTTTAAAGTGAAAAGATCATTTTACCCTTATTAAAAATAACAAGCTCCTAATCATATTTTTGGCTTAAAAAATAACAACTTTTATTCTGTAAATCGCAAGAGTTGAACAAAAAAGTCATAACTTGTCAAGTGTAATTTTTATTATTAAAAAATAAGCCCCAATTATAATTTTTGTTTAAGGAATGACAATTTTTGTTCTGTGAATTGTAAGAGTTGAACCAAAAATCACAAAATGTCAAGTGTAATTTCAATCATTGAAAATAACCTCTCAAAATAACAAATCTCATTTACGACTTTTATTTAAGGAATAATAGCTTTTATTCAAAAAATTGTAAGACTTGAACAAGAAATTATAACTTGTTAATAAAAGTAAAATTATCTTTTCAATTTAAATTTTATTGACACAGAGGTCCCTAAGAATTTCAGTAGAATTATAATATTTTAAAAATTAGATTGTTATTTATATAATTTGGAGGGATTTTTTTTATCATTTTACTTATATATAAAGGGTTGTAACAAATCTACTTCATGTTAAAATAAATCAATAATAAAATTAAATATGCATTGTCAAAAATATTTTCTTAGTAAATTAACAAATAAATATCTATGAATGAAAAGTATTTTGATCATTTATCATTAAAACATAATTTCAATTTAATTCTTCAATTTTTATTCAGGCAGCTAGTGGCAATTGCTAGATGGGTGAATTTTTTTTAAAAAAAAATAGATGATATTTTGATCATTTACCATTAAAACATAACTAGATTTTAATCCGCGCATTGCACAGGTTGATTTTACTGCCTTAAATCATGTGGAAAAAGGAAATTGCAATGATTGGTATTATGAATGGGTTGATAATTGAAGATGAATGCAAATAATGCAATGAAGTCACTAAGAAGTAGCTTTCAAATTCTGAAAAATTTCTCTTTACATAACATTGATAGTAGTGGACCATGGTTTTTTATTGGAGTCATGAATGAGAATTTTTAGTCCATCCATGTTCTTAACTCATAATAATGATGCATATAATTATCCATCCGTAAGGACCGTAATTGACAAGTATAAGCTAACATTTGAAAGCAGATTGGTCTCGACTTTGTTAATTGTCATTGTCGCACCCAAAAAAAATACGACGTGGACGGTGCGCGAGCGGAGGTCTTGGCCTCGTGGTAAAAACCAAATCGAATGAGGAGTCGCTATCAAGATTTTGAAGGAAATCTCGTGAAACTGATCAAAAGGAAGATAAGGTTAGTTTGCAAAATTAGAGAATAGGTTCGGGAGTCGATTGAGTGTAGGAAAGGTGTTAAGTACCTCACAACATCCATTTGGCAAAATGGTTATCCTGAAGCTTGCTGTGCTCTATTAATATAATTTTTTTAATTATTTTAATTATTCATTTTATATTCATGTGTTTGATAAAAATAATAAGAATTAGGTGAGAAATATTTATTTATTTATGAGGAAGGACGGACTTGACTCAAAATCTGACTCTGAAGCCTACATACCTTGTGATGGGGTAAAGTCCACGTAGTTCGGGCTTAAAAGTTTGTTGGTGAAAATATTTTTTTAAAGAGAAATTAATTAAAAATAATTCATCATTTTGTAAATAAAATAATTTCTGAAATTTTGATATCTGTGTTTTAAATTGCAAAAGGTAATTTAATTTTAATTATTTTCTCCATTTTTAATTTTTGGAATAAAGAAAGAAAAGGGTTTAAACTTATTTTTCTTTATTTTTATGATTAAATTTTAATTGCAGTACCTGCAGAACCTTATTGGTTCATACGATAATGCAATTGCTTTAAATATCTGCACAGATTCTGAAATCTCAGACGATAAAAAAATTTAATAATTTATTTATTTATCTTATGTACATTTTTAAGTATTGATAATAATTTTTTTTAGCATGTAGATACATGTTTTGAAGAATTTTAATCATCATACCTACATAGCCTTATTAGCTTATATGGTAATATGATTATCCTGAATATCTGTGGAGATTCTAAAATCTCACACAGTAAAGGAATCAAATTTAAATACATTTTTAATGTGATTATATTAATATATAATTTATACATATTTTAAAAACTTAATCATTATATCTGCAAAGTCTTATTGACTCATACGATAATACGATTATCTTATAAGTCTACGGAGATTCAAAAATCTCACATGACTGAAAGATATAATTGGTAAAATATGATTGCCATTTAAATACATTAATTTGGTTAATTAATTTTCTAAATTGTTTATTATATGATTATTACAAATATCATTTATTATATATATTGAGAATCACTATATCTGCGAGAACTTATTATCCTATATGATAATGTGATTAATTTAAGTCTCTACGAAGATTTTTGAAATCTCACAGGGGACTTAAATAAATTATTGATTTAGATTATAAAAGAGAGTTAATATTAATGATGGGCCTTTGAAACTCATATAAATATGTACAAGATTGATTGTCACGCCCGTAAAACCTTGTTGATTTATATGGTATGAAATCATTTTAATCAGTCATGGAGACCCATACGATTTTCACACAACCCATTTTTATTTGAGACATTTGAAGCTATGTCTATTAAACATACATGGTTACATTCATGTAGATTTAAATTTTAATTTAAAATGACCTAGCAATTTTTATAATTATAGCTTAAGAAACAACCAAGTGTAATTTAAAAATGCCTTCCCCATAAGTTACCAACAACATAAGCAATATTAATTGAAGCTATCATTGTCAAACATTATAAAGTGATTTTTTTTTTAGGATTAATCACAAAGATTAATTTTTGAATGGTTGCAAAACAAGCACATACTTGATTTTTAAAGAGAATAAACTCAAATCACTTTTTACTATCTAGAGCCACATATATGGTAATTAAATTGAAAAGTTTCACATAAGACACGAACATCAAATGTTTTCAACCATTTAATCGATCCAAACTCATGACCAAAGAAGAATAATTGCTACAGCCAAGCCATATAAGAACAACATATAAAACCTTTGCAGTGTTCACGAGCAGCAATTAATCCCAGATATTTGCAAGCAAGCTGAAATGAAATCAACTATGAAACATTCCAGATCCAAATGCAAATAAATCATGAAACCTGTGTAATGGCTCTTCCTCTTTCACTCTCTGAAAATCGCAAGTACACTTTTAATTTTTTCTTCGTTGATCTCAGCCTCCTCTTTTCAAAACTCCTCCCTCTGATTGTACTCGTCTCTCTCAATCTCTTCCTCTTTCTCTCTCAGTCTCTTTTATTCCCAGAAAACGCTCATTATCATTGCCTCTTGGTTTCTCTCTTTTTCTCCAGCAAGAGCAGTTCTTTCTCTCTATTTTTTTCATTTCTTTTTTAGCCAAAACAGCCCTCTCTTCTCAGTTTCTCACTCTAGCAAGAACCATTCCTCCTCTCTTAGTCTTTTTTTTAGAAAACACGCACTCTCCCCTCTCCTGCTTGTTTCGATCGTAGGCATTATATAGAGTAGTAAGGAAGAATGATTTACCGATTTCTCCTTTAGTCTCGAATTGCCATCCCTTTTTCTCCGATTGCGTGCATCTTTTCCTCTTCTTTCGTTGTGTGGGTTGCTTCTTCTTCCATCATTGGTGCTTTCTCTGCCCGTCCAAAGCCTACATGCGTGCGTATCTCTGTTTCTTTTCTAATCTCTGCACACGTTTTTGATCTTCTGTATGCTTTTCCCTTGCTCTTTGGCTTTCTCTGTTGCGTGCTGGTTTGCTGCTCTGGTTTTCTTCTTCTCTCTGCGTCTAAGCCTTTTTCCTTTTCCAGCGCTTCTCTCATCTTCCTCTGGTTGTGCATGTGTGCTTCCTTTTTGGTTCTGTCGTGTCTCCTCCGATCTTGCCGTCTGCTTTGGCTTTCCTCTTCTCTCTGCATCTATCTTTTTCTTCTTTTTCCTTCACCAGTCTCATCTTTTCTGGCTACGTGTGTGTGTTCCTACTACTGTCTTTCTTTGCTACCTCTGACTTTGCCCTTTGGTGCTTGACCATGTGTGCTCATTCTGCTTTCTTTCCCTGCTTCTATCGTGTCTGTCTTTGTTTCCAGCTAATCTTGCGTGTTTTTGTTTCTGCTTCTTCTATTTCTGCTACATGGCCGAAAGTATACGTGCATGTGTGTTCTCCTTTCTGTGTTGCATGTGTGTGCTTTTGCAGATTTCTTGTTTCTCTCGTGTGCTGTGTTGGTCCATGTTGTCGTCCAGCCTTGTATTTTTTTATCCACTCTGTAACGTGTACATGAAGGACCCAATGTATTTTAATTTTTAATAACTCTTTTTTTTTAATTATGTTTATTAATTTCAAAAATTGGGTTAGGGACTTAAAAAAAATTGATTTGGATTAAGCAAATATTTTGAAAATATAATCCTAAAAAGAAAATAATAATAACTCTTTTAGAAAATATAATCCTAGAAATCCTAATAGCTCTCTTTTTTATTATGTTTATTATATTTTTTTTATATTTTTATATATTTTGGTTATTTATTATTATTAAAAAAAATGTCCGATACGGTGTTCACAGTCATAGCGCCATAAATAAATAAATAAATAAATGATTGGGCATTGTCTTCATTGACAAATGGTAATCTAGGTTCACATGGATTCAGGTCCATGTAATGCAAAAGAACTTGGTCAGGATTTGAGCTGTTCAAGGTAATTGCCTTGAGGACATGTTTGCCTAAGAATTTAAGTCAAAGGCAAGTTCCATTGCAAAGTCTTTTGCTTGGTCTATATTACGTATAAGCACAACAGGAACACTGACTTTGAGAGTTAGTTTGTGAGGTTGAAAGCCAAAAGACATAATGGCATTAAGAAATTCTATTGTATAGAGATCATCAAAGCAATCACTATCTTGAGTAGACCTTAAAATGGCATCTGAACTTAAGGAATTTACAAAATCTCTTAGCAATAGTAAGCACATGAAGTCATTCAACATAAGGACAATTTCAATTGTGGACGCAAGAGTGGCCCTATCTATAAAGTAATGAGAATATTTCTAGTGGCAAATTTGGATAAGTTGACTTGACAATTCCTAGGATAAGATCATTATAATCAGTAATAAGGAGCTTGGGAAGGATTTTAATATCTATGATGCCATCATTTGGTAAACCTAGTTTACCATCTCCTAAACCAAGAAGCCAACTAGAGAATTGTTCAACCTTGGCATTATTGATACAGTTGATTGAGGAAGAAAGCCGCATATTTTTAGTCAGACTAATAATTTGTAATGTTGCCACGAAGTAAGAACTTATATAGAAGAGTTACAATCTCAACATGACTTTCATTAAGAATAACAGGCAATATTTGTCAAAAGTCACCACCCATCATTGCAGATTTATCGTCGAACGGCAATCTAAAGTGCATGATATCCTTAAGTAATCAATCAAATATTTTAGTACAATATTGTTTGGTCATTAGAGCTTCATCCGAATTATTTTGTGGTCATTAATAAATTTGTCAATGGTGAATGTTTTCTTAATGTTGCAAATAGAATCTTCATTAATGTCTATAGGGTGGCAAATCTTGAGCGAGCAATTCTATCATACGGGCAATATTGTGGTAGCAATGCCAATGAAAGCGAGAGTGAAGACAATTCCTTCTTGGGTACATAATAACAAAGATGTCAAGATATGTCATAGAGTAGTCTAACTTATGCTACCATAATCATAATTTCAATTTTAATTTTTTTAATTTTTATTTAGGTAGCTAGTGGCTGTTGCCAGATGAGTGAATTTTTTTTTTAAATATTTTGATCATTTTCCATTAAAGTATAATTTTATAACATGTTTAGAATACATAAAAGTATACTGAAAAGTTGTGGCAGATATATATTTTATATTTCTTTTTTAAAATTCTACCTACTAAATATCGCTAATTCCAGCGCTATAGTTTGAGAATCTTTTGGTTTATTTTTTAATTAAATTGCTTGTGGGATCTTATACTGAAATTCTAGCTTTTATTTTTTATTTTTGACTTCCGTCAAACCACTCACATATTTAACCAAGCGAAGAATGCTGGATTCATCAAACATCCACCTGCAGTCTTTCCTAAACCCCGTCTTCGATCCTCTCTTCACTTCCCGACTCACCGTGCTTAGATCTAACCGGCGACGGAATTTCCGATAATTCTCTGACCTTCAACTATGGTAACCGTTCTGTCTGTCTCTCTCTCAATCGATCTTCTCTGAATTCTATCTTTCTTTGTTCTTCTCCCAAGTTTCTCAGATTCGTTTTAGTGATTTGCTGCGAATTGCGTGTTCCCAGTTTTCTCCTGTAGAACTTTACTAGCCTTGGAACAATTTATCCGTCATTCTTTTAAATTGATTGATTTTAATATCCACTGGGTTTGTGAGTTTTGGAATTATGTTAGGAAACTGCTCTTTTTTGTTTTCAGATGAGGATTCTGCTGGGAAACTCGTTCTTTACTTATGAATTTCTTTTTTTTTTTTTCAATTGTGTATAGCAATGTTCTGGACTAAAGATGAAGGACTATGAAGGATGTTGTAAACATATTTCTGGGTCATACTTACGTTTTCTACTTTCTCAAATTTGCTAGGTTCTGCTTCAACTAGATCCGTTCCTTAATGAACTGACGAGCATGTTCGAGCGAAGCACTGAGAAGGGCTCTGTTTGGGTTACTCTTAAGCGATGTGTGTGTCATTGTTGTCTTCTTCATGGACTTATATTTTAAGTTTATCTATTTGGGAATTTATTTTTGTTTTGCTGTTTGTTTTGGCTTTAGCCTCCTTAAAGTCTAAAGTGCAGAGGAATAAATTGGCTTCTGCTGGCGAAACAATTGAGTATAGATGTCTCATTCGCGCTACTGATGGGAAAAAACGATTTCTACTTCAGTATGTGTCTTACCTTTTCAAACTTAATATTTTCACTTGTCTTTGCCCTCTGGTAGTATTTCTATGTTAATATTTATCATCTATTGCTTTCACCTGTGTGTTTTTCTGGGTCTCACACTTGTGTTAATCGTAGAGGTTCAGATCATAAATCTGTGGCCTTGAGATTTTCTTTTCCCGATTTAAAGCTGCAGACATGTAAGGCAGTGGTACCTTAGATGAAAACCTTCTGCTTTGCAGTACCATAAATGTTCTGCTATTTATGTTTACGCTGTAGTAGTTCTCCTTCAAGTAAGAAAAAAGTATAGAGAGACTGCTATGTTTCTGGAAAAATTATGATGGGTATTACTATCTTAGTGTGGTATGTCTTGTTTGAACAGTTTATTATCACAGACATGATCTCCCGAGTCCTGAGTAGTTATAAAGTTGGGAAGAGGGGGAATAGAAACACTTACTTTGTTTGAGAGTTTAAAATTTTTTGAAGGAGAAGTTGATTGAAGGGAAACCATTCTACCTCAAACTCTAATATGTTCATGTCCTCCAAATAAGGGGAAATGCTTACTTTAATTCTTAAATCCTGCATAATGTAATATATAATTCCATTCTTCAAAATAAACAAGGGGAAAGTAATCTGTCCCTTCAACCTCTTCCCTCCCATCCTGTCTTATGGTTAATACTTATAGCTCTTGACTAGGAAAACAACTACACCAAAAGGCACAATGTGAAACTGAAAAGAAGTAAAGCCATTACTTTGGTGAGTTTATAAATCCTGATAGTCTTGATTTATCTTTAGTTAATATGTATTATTTTTATGATATGATGATAACGTTATAATTTCCCACTGACATTCAATTTATTTGCTTTCATATTGCGTGTTATACTCTGGTGATCACTTTCATGCTGATTCTAGATTAATCCTCTCTGTTTCCCTGATGATCATCCATGAAAAAGGCACATGACAATGGAGTTCATCCACTCAATTGTTTCAAATGAAAAGACCCCCCAAACCTTCACAAACATTATGACTTGGAATATCTTTGAAATATCAATTGGCAAGTATCAACATATCAATATAAAATCTATGGGAAGCTGCACTTTTCTAGAGTTGTAAATAGTGTTTACTTATCTTAGGCTCTGTGCAAGCATGGGCCGCACAGTCAAGCACGATCTGGAATATTAATTTCATTTCAACTTGGGCTCCATTTGTTCCATAGAAAAATGGAAGTTGCTTAGAAATTGCCCAAAATTTGCTATTTTTGGATTATGTGAAATAAAGGTTGAGAATGGTAGCAGATATGTATGCCTGCATATGCTGTCTCCACACACGCGCATATGCATGCGCTGAGTGCGTGTATGTGTGTGTCATTTCACCTCTTGTGGGAGGGGGGCTATGAATGCAAGTTCATACCTGTGTATATGCAAACATGATTTTCCTGTACTTGCATGTGTATATATGCATCGGTTCAATTGTGTTTATGTAAATATTATGGCGTTTGAGTGCATATAAACGTGCCTGGGTGTAAGTGAATGTGGTAAGCTGATAGCAGCTATTTGAAGAAAAAAAATTACATGTTTTCTATTTTCTTTTTGAGGAAAAATTTTCTTTAAAAAGAGAAATTTGTATCATATGAAAAAATGTTCCTAGAAATTCTTTTTACTAACAAAACAAACACAAGGTAGAAATTTTTGTCTTCAAAACAATGAGAGCCTTAAAATTATTTGATAAAACTCATGCTTGCTAAGGGCATGAAAATCCAAGGCAACAAGGTGGATGACCTGTTGACTTTCTTTGACTTTGCAGCTTTTTATGTAAATGTCTTGCTAATTATGATTTAGTCTTTGCCAAGAGAAGCATGAGATTCGAGAGTTAAATTGGGGGTTGTCCAAGTGTTATCAATGCTCTATAGTAGTGTGATAGAGACTTGGTAGAATATGAGATACCAAGTCCCACATTGAGTAGTATGAAATGTTCAATGAGGTATTTAAGTGGATTGATTCTCTTACCTTAGCAGCTTCCTTTTTGAGTTAGGGTTTCTGTCCCACCTGGATACCCATTTTTTTGCCATTAGAGCCTAGTTGTCGGTAGTTTTAAATATAGTTATTCATGGAGGGTTATGATTGGCAGGAGACAGATGTAGGCTTTCCATTAGAGGGGAGGCAATTGATAGAGACTTGTTAGCATGGGATACTAAAAATCACACATTGAGTAGTATGGAATGTTCAATTGAGTATTTAAGTGGATTGGTTTTTTCCACTTCAATAGCTAGCTTTTGGGGTGAAGTTTTCCATCCCACTTAGTTGCCCATCCCCATCATGGTGACATTTTTGTAGAGAGAGTTTTAAATGAATGCAACAGCATTGTGTAATTCATGTAATCGGTCTCACCTAATAAGATAAGGGTGGTTGTTGTCAACTCTTGAGTCTTAGATTCTTCTAACCTCTTGCTTTCTCAGCAATCAGCATAATTTCATGTTTTTATAAGCTGATGTCCCTTCTGATAAGTACTGGTTTTTCCCATTGGAAGGTTGGACAAAAAGATCACCAGCGCTTTCAATCTTCCTATGCAACTATACTGAAGGCCCACATGACTGCTCTGAAGAAGAGAGAAAGGAAGGACAAGAAGAAGTCTGCAGAAACTGATAAAAGACAAGGCAGTTCAAAGAAAGCCAAGAAGGCTTGAATTTGAAGACTTATCCTTTTGCTCGGAGTTTCAGTCCAAACCTACAAGAAGACTATTGTTTTTTTCAGTGCCAGGCCTTTGATTTTTCTTTCCTTCTTTGGAAGTGAAAACGAAAAGCTAGAAGAATTCTTGCAATTTTGATCAATATGAGGATTAAGGTATACAACTAATACCACTTAATACCATTTTAAGTTAAAGTTGTTGCTGAAGTGGCCTTATGTGGAGTTTTCATACATAACAAAAATCAGGATTAAGGTACACACCCGCATGAAAAAACTAGGAGCTAGTCTATATGAATGCTTTCGTCATAAGCAGTACTTCTTAGAGAGACTAAAGAAAATAGTTCAGTACCTTAATCTGCATCCAAAAACGCATAAGCTTGGTTTGGATGGTGAAAAAAGTGAGAAGAAAATATGAAGAGGAGAAAACTAGGTGAGATTTTTTTTTTTTTTTTTACTTTAGGAGTTTTCCCTTTTAATTTTCTTCCCTCCTCTTTTTTTTTTTCTCTCCATTCAAATTAAGGTTTAAGTTCTAATAATTGTCTTTTCTCACAATAAACATGGATGCAAGAAAAATTAGTCTCTGATTGTCAAGTTGAGAAAGGAATTTATGTTTTCTGAGATAACGGGATTTGTATCAAACTTGGTATATGTTTTATAGCCAGTCCTAAATGTGAATAAAGGAGGAGGATTTGTATTGGGTTATCGATAGCCAACATAAAACTCAGTTGAATTTTATATGAAATGAAAAAGTTTTAATCAATAGCAACATTTTGATGCGCACTCTCCATTTCTCTGGCAATCTAATAATTTAAGATTATGAAAAAAGGGGTGATCTGTATGGTTATGGAGTCATTGTATCCCATCAATTAACATTTCCCTCAAGTCTTGTCTAAAAAATTGAGATTATTTGAAGTTAATGTTAAACAAAAGGGACAATGACAGTTACGTTTTAGAAGAATGAATTAATAACAATTAAGTTTTAAAAAAAATTTACAAAATGAATTATAAATATTAATTTAAATAAATATAAACACAAATTTGTACTATAATTTAAAAGTTATATTTGATATTTAAATACTTATTTGTAATTGAAACTTTTAGATTTGTAATAATTTAAATTGATATTTTTAACTTGTTTTTAAAAAATTTGGGACTTACTTGATATTAATTTAGTATTTTAAGATTTAACTGTAATTCTTCCGAACTTTAAAAGAAAAATGGAGAGAGTGGAAAGAGAAGAATCTTTAAAGGAAAAATGGAGAGAGAGGAAAGAGAAAGGAGGAAAATATAAAGGAAAATTGAGGGTTATTTACAAGCTCTTAGTTTAAAAGTTAGAAAAAGATAAAAAGTCATTATTTATGATTTAAACCTAATTTGAAAAGATGTTCTTTCATTGTTTGGCTAAACTCACGGTAGCTATTTTAAAGATATTTTCTGATTCAAACTCAAAACCTTATATTTAAATGGTCATAACCCTTTTCATTAAAATCATCGCTGGTTAATAATTTAAAAAAGATGTTCTACTTTTAATATTGTTTAGATAATTTGTAGAAAATCTATGTGTCTTATTTTTATTCATTTGAAAAGATACTCTTCATTGGTATTTAAATTACCTGATTTTACTCAAGTGAATTCAAATTACTCTCTTGAATGTTCACCCTGAAAATCTACTGTCCACCAAAAAGATACGCTAACACATTGTCTCTAAACATAAAATTACCATCGCGACTTTCATTTCCAAAAAAGAAAACTTTACATCAAATGTTCAATATCTTTTGGTAAAATAAAGCATATATCACATGATCAAGTTTTACAGTCTATTTTTGGGAGAATTTTAATATAGGAGCAGTGATGTAGCATTACTTTG
This sequence comes from Prosopis cineraria, assembly GCF_029017545.1. Taxonomy (NCBI): domain Eukaryota; kingdom Viridiplantae; phylum Streptophyta; class Magnoliopsida; order Fabales; family Fabaceae; genus Prosopis; species Prosopis cineraria. The sequence goes on along the minus strand of NW_026555806.1, from coordinate 37,898 downwards.
AATCAAGCCTAATAAATTCTAAAAATTCATTGTATAATCAAGACACTAAATTGAAAATAAGTTTTAAAGAGAAATGATTATAATGTTCCTTATATATATATTTTTAAAAAAATTTGCCTTACTGAAACCCCATTGTCGAATCACCGTCACGACGACTACTGGAGTTTTGGTGTTGGTCGCTAGAAGATAAATACCTCAAGGTGGCTAGGGAGGTTTAACCCAACACCTCTTGGTGCATAAAAAAAATATAATAACCATTAAGCTTGTTGACAATACCTTATACGTATTGAATCTTTGTGATTTATTAAAACTTTAATTTAACTTATTAATTTATTAATATTGTGAAAAATTTGTTGACAATACCTTGTTAATATTTTTATCTTAAATGTAGTATATTGAATACAGCACATTTGTTAGAGGAAAAAAAAATAAGTAAGGCACAAAAATCTAAAAAATAAATAAATAAAAACAACTGCAGATTTCTATGTATATAATTTTAAATCATATCACACAAGCTGAATAACACATCAACCAAATCAAACCAACTTTATTATTAACATGTTGTCCCAAAAAAAAAAAAACAAGAACCAAAAGCTAAGTGCAGACGCAGAGACACAAAACATGAAACCATATATATATATATATATCTTGAGAGATTCATCTTCCTCTACTATATATAAATTTATGTCTCAGTAATTACCAGACGCATACTTGTTGATTAGAGATAAAGCATTGCCAGTAACGTGAGCAACATTAACCATTCTAGCTCTGATAGAAGCCTTGATCCGGCCGGGCAAAGCTTTTCCGGCGAATCCATATCTGCAAGAACTCTGATCCATCAAAGCAGAGCTCACCCATGTCTCCACATTGCTCATGTGCCGCGTGAAGTCCTCGCTCTTTGGCTTGCACAGCTCGAGCTCCTTCAAGGACCGGCCGAGCCGGTCGACGCTGTCGGCCAACTCTTCGATGCAGTCTCGGAGGGCGGCGAGCTCGCGGGGTTTGAGGCCAGAGATTGACCGGAGCTTGGAGACGAGGGCACGAGTCTCGACGGTCTTGTTGAGGGAGAAGGAGAGAGCGGTCTGGACGAGCTCATGAGGGTCTTGTTGGATGGTCGGGGCGTAGTCGGAGAGAGATTTCAAGCACAGAGAAGGGTATGTGGTGGTGCTGCAGGAGGTTTTGATGAAGTTTGAGGTGGAGGAGGCGGCGGCGGCGGCGACTGAGATGACGGCGATGAGAGAGAGGAGAGACAGAAGAGAAGGTTTGGCCATTATGAGGACTCAGCTATGAAGAGGATGAGATCGAAGGCGTGGTTTTATAGAGCGCTTTTGGTATTTTTAAAATAAAAATATAACATTTACACTCCTTTATTTTTGAAAAGTCATTAAACATATAAAACTTTACCATTTTAAAATTTTAAAATATCTAAAGATATTTTATCTTTATATAAAAGCGGACGATTTAAAGAAAGAAAGAAAAAAAAAATAGATTTTTGATAAAAAAAAACTTAATTATAGTTAATTACTATTTTCAATGATTGATTGATTGATTTGACGGGTCTTCAGGTGACTTGAAAAGAAAAGGAAAAAGAAAAACAAATATTAAAGGGTCAATGGTCTCATTGAATTAGAGGGATCGGATTAATGACGTTGAAGTGACATTAAATTCGACTTTTGTGAATAATTGATAGCACATAACAAAGGGTCAATTATAAAGCCCGTCAACATTAAGGAATTATTTATTACAAAGGAAACCTTAAGGATTTAAGGTCATTAATTCACGCATTTCACTAATCGTCTTACTTGGAGGCTCAAAAAATAGTTATAGAAGAAGTATTTATAAATTACTCACAAAAAATGTTTCAACTCATGATCGTTTTTCCGAATAAACTGGAACAACTTTTTTGGTATATGAGCCATTGATAGCTGGCGCAAGATCCCAAGGCAAGCTGGCACTTTCGGTCCAAAAGGTCCAAACATGCATATCTATAGTTTGGCTCCATTTGAAATGGAACTTAAAAAAGGTACCTTTTTGGTGTTATGTGACACTAACAACATTGAATTTCTTTCCATCTGGAGGTTAGTACCTCACAGAAGCGACACCACAATCCATTATCATAATCCTAGGCTGCAACCTTCAGGTTTTATCCCCCCTACACGTGGCATCAATTAATATTTAATATATTGTTTTAAGAACTTAAAATGCTATTCGAGTATTTCAAAATTTTTTAAAATTTTTCAAGTCGGCTTGAATTGCTTGCTTTGCTTGTAATTTTTCATCTGCATCCCTTCACCACAACGTGAATCCACCATTTGTCCCCCTACGTCACTCGATGTCGTGATTTTTTTGTTTTTTTTGTTGGATTAGCCAACTCCTTTGCTCTTTAGAGTCCGTGTGGTTTGCAACCTTTAAATTTCATTTTTTAAAATTATTAACTTCTACATATATAAAATGAGAAGCATTTGAATATTTTAAAATTCAAAATAATAAGGTTTATATTTTTTAAATAAAAATATCACATTTACACTCCTTTATTTTTTAAAAGTCATTAAACATACAAAACTTTATCATTTTAAAAGTTTAAAATATCAAAATATATTTTATTTTATATAAAAGCTGATGATTTAAAGAAAGGAAGAAAACTAATCATAGTTTTTTGGAATTGTCTTACTAACCTGTGTGTATTAAGGATTTAAGTTCATTAATTCATGCATGTCACTAATCTGATGTCGTAATGAAACTTTTGAAGCTAATTAATTAATTAATTAATATATATTTGATATGCATATTTTTAAAATGCGAATAAGATAACTAATTAAAAAAATTATAAAAATGACCTTTATTTACCCAAATAAAGATGAAGAAATGTGCAGAATGTTGTAAACATATTTTTGGGTCATTCTACCTTACGTTTTCGACTTTCCCAAGGCCATGTTTGGTAGGTTGGAATTGTGAAGATGGAAATGAAATTGGGATAGGAATCTGAATAAAGTGATGTTTGGTAGATATGAATTACAATTCCTGGGAATCCTAATTCTATGAAAAAAAGCTAATTTTAATTCCTTATGTAAATCTATGGAATTGGGAGCAATTCTATGGAATTATAATATTTAAGACACTTTTGCCCTCATACAAATTCCAGAAAGACAAATTTGCCCTCAAAAAAAATAAAACCCTCATATGCTAGCAAAAAAAAGAAAAGAAAAAGGGAGTATAAAAGGGTGAATAATATTTTTTCTCATTATATATAAAGCGTTATAATATATATATAAGATGGTATTATATATAATATTTGTATATAATTTATATATTTATAATATTTTTTTGGTATAAGAAGTAGAATTGATTTGTTTGACATTTTTCTTCTAAATCTACATGTTAGTGTATTTATTTTAAAGTAGAAGGGATGTGAACCATTGCCAATTTTATTTTCAAGAAAATGTTCCCTCTGATGATAAAACTTTTTGTTTGGCCCAAGATAGTGAATAATAGTTACAAATATAATCTATGATTTATATAATATTTTATTAATATATAAAATACATAAGAAAATTGGTACACAATTAATTTTTTATTATGTTTTATTTTAATTTTTATATAGGGGTATTTTGTCTTTTAAGTATAATTCCATTTCTATGTCTTGCATACCAAACAAAAGTAATGCAAGGATTCCATCTAATTTTTCTGACATACCAAATATACTTTTATAATTCAATTCTATTCCAATTCTGATTTCAATTTTGATTTCAATTCCAATTTCAATTCCATCAAAAACTATTCCATCATACCAAACGGGGCCCAAATTTGCTAGGTTCTGCTTCAACTAGATCCGTTCCTTAATGAACTGACGAGCATGTTCGAGCGAAGCACTGAGAAGGGCTCTGTTTGGGTTACTCTTAAACGATGTGTGTGTCATTGTTCTCTTCTTCATGGACTCATATTTTAAGTTTATCTATTTGGGAATTTATTGTTGTTTTGCCGTTTGTTGTGGCTTTAGCCTCCTTAAAGTCTAAAGTGCAGGGGAATAAATTGGCTTCTGCTGGTGAAACAATTGAGTATAGATGTCTCATTCGCGCTACTGATGTGAAAAAGACGATTTCTACTTCAGTTTGTGTCTTACCTTTTCAAACTTAATATTTTCACTTGTCTTTGCCCTCTGGTGAAACAATTTATAGTTGTTGTTTGAATTCAAAAATTAAAAGGATCGAGTGGGTTAGGATCCACGCCCACGTGTGGGCAACGCTTAGGAGTGAGAAAAAGAACACTGATACCGAGGTGGTTTTGTCGGGATTGTGACCCGTGAGAGAGCGATGCCGCTGTCTGTCCCCCCCATCCACAACTCCCATTCATAACCCCAGTGGAGGAGACCAGACCCTCAATCCTCATCAATGCCTTTCAAATAAAAAATCCATTCTTTCATGTTTTCTGCCTTCTCGGATCCCAACCTCTGATTTATTTCTGATTTCTGGAACCACTCTCTAACGCTAATAGTATATCATGTTCCTGTTACTATTATAATAATAATAATGGGGTTTCTTGTATGGTTGTATCATTAGCTACTGGAACGAGACTAGGTTCAATGACGTGGTCAGGTCTTTGGAATGGAAATGAGTGGGGATTTGGGAGGACGTAGATATGGCAGCAGCCATGATAATGATGACGCTGGATCAGTGAGGTGATAGGAATGGCACTGACTTACTTTGCATTGAAATGCTGTCGTGTTTCAGTTCTTTCCAACCCTACCGAGCCTTTGAACCGAGCTTTTTAAGCCCCAGAGGGTGCATTGTATGATTGTATCCAGTATCTCTGAGGACAAAAGTCAAACGGTTCCTGTTCCATATAATGTTGCCATGTTGGGTTAGGTAGCTGGCTTTGATTGTCATGTTTTACCGTGAATGAAGACCACTGGCTTGTTCCTACTTTTAAATCCTACCTAGTCTACTTTTACAACAGACAAATTCTTGCTTTTACGCTTTAGTTTCTCTTCTTCATTGTCCAGGTCTCGGTCTTCGGAAACCAGAGAAGACAATGTTTCAAAACATTCACATGAAAGCATTCACATATTTTTCATATCAATTGATCGTTCTTTAATTACTGAAATTAATACTTGGACATTTACTTAGGAGAACACTACTATAATATTTTTTTTTTACAAAAAATATTCTTTTATACTAGTTTTATAATCAGGTGTGAAAAGTCATCATTTTTTAAAAGACTAGGTGTGTGTTTGGATATGTTTTTAATCAATTTTTTTATTAAAAAAAATCAGTTATTTGGTTTATTAACCAAATACTTGAAAAGGAAAAAAATTGATTTTAACCATTAATAAATTTGTCAGTGGTGAATGTTTTCTTAATGTTGTAAATAGAATCTTCATTAACATCTATAGCGTTGGCAAACCTTGAGTGAGCAATTCTATCACATGGCAATATTGTGGCAGCCATGCCGATGAAAGCCAGAGTGAAGACAATTCCTCCTTGGGTACATAATATCAAAGAAGTCAAGATACGTCATAGAGTAGTCTTACTTGTGCTACCATAATCATAATTTCAATTTAATTTTTTAAATTTTTATTTAGGTAGCTAGTGGCTGTTGCTAGATGGGTGAATTTAAAAAAAAAAATTGATACCTTGATCATTTTCAATTAAAGTATAATTTTATAATATGCTTAATAATTAATATACATAAAAGTATACTGAAAAGATGTGGTAGATATATATATATTTTTTCTTTTTTTTTTTTAAATTCTAGCAACTAAATATCGCAAATTCCAGCGCTACACTTTGAGAATCTCTTCGTTTATTTTTGAAATTAAATTGCTTGTGGGATCTTACTGAAATTCTCGCTTTTATTTTTTATTTTTGACTTCCGTCAAAGCACTCACATATTTAACCAAGCGAAGAATGCTGGATTCATCAAACATCCATATAGAGTTGTGCAAAAGTCTCGTGATCTGGTTTGATCTGATCCAACTTATGAAAATTCAGTTCTATCCAGTCCTGTAAAATGCTAGTCCTATAGGATCAAAAAGACAAGATTAATTTTTCGAGTAAGATCAGACTAAAAACTAAGTATCTGGACTAAGTGGTCCAGTCTAGTCCTATATAATTATTTTAATATAATTAAAATTAATTTATAAATTATTAATTAATAAGTTCTAGTCTTTTAACTAAAAAAAAGTCTTAATCCTGCCTTGTACTTTGCACTCTAACTGAAAAAAAAACTCAACACTATTGCACAACCTACTCAACAGCACTTAGCCACTTACTCAACTCTGCTCTTATTCTCAATTTCTTCAGTGTGTTGAAGCCCTAGCCCCTGCCCTCCTCCGGTGCGCCACCAGCCCACCTCCGTCAATCACATTTGTATATTGCATCATCTAATTTATATATTACATTTTTACAGTTACTAATCACTTTATATATGTGTATATAATTTATTTTTGACAGATGCTTCAAGTGTTATTAATATTAAGGAGATAATTATTTGAAGATTTGTTAAGTTTGTTTCTGTTGAAGCTAAGAAGATAATTACATGACAAATGTAATGTAGTATTGAACTTTGTTAAGTGTTTTTATTGAAATTAAATTTAAATCATTTGGAGATTGGATTATAATTGAAATATTTTTTTTCTTGATATTAGAAATTATTATGGATTTATTATGATTACAAGTGTTTTTATTATTTTAATTAAGTTTATTAGGTTGAAATGGATTATTGTTTATTATAGAAAAAAAAAGAAAAGAAAAAAATTAAGTGAGTACTGAACTAATGGACTAATAGGATCAGTCTTTTAATCCTATAAACTAAATTTAATTATATTAATTTTGAATTATTATAAACTAGATTAGACTACAGGTTATTTAATTTTTTTTTTTTCACAAAAAGGACCGTACTCTGGATTAGAAATCCAATCCAATTTTTTGTGCAGCCCTGCATCCACCTACGGGCTTTCCTAAGGCCCGTCTTCGATCCTCTCTTTACTTCCCGACTCACCGTACTTTGACGCCGGAATTTCCGATAATTCTGTGACCTTCAACTATGGTAACCGTTCTGTCTTTTCTCTCAATCGATCTTCTGTGAATTCTATCTTTATTTGTTCTTCTCCCAAGTTTCTCAGATTCGTTTTAGTGATTTGCCGCAAATTGCGTGTTCCCATTTTTCTCCTTTAGAAATTTACTAGCCTTGGAACAATTTATCCGTCATTATTTTAAATTGATTGATTTTAATTTCCAGTGGGTTTGTGAGTTTTGGAATTATGTTAGGAAACTGCTCTTTTTTTGTTTTTAGACGAGGATTCTGCTAGGAAAATAGTTGTTTACTTTTGAATTTCTATTTTTTTAAATTGTGTAGAGCAATGGTCTGAGCTAAAGATGAAGAAATGTGCAGAATGTTGTAAACATATTTTTGGGTCATTCTACCTTACGTTTTCGACTTTCCCAAATTCGCTAGGTTCTGCTTCAACTAGATCCGTTCCTTAATGAACTGACGAGCATGTTCGAGCGAAGCACTGAGAAGGGCTCTGTTTGGGTTACTCTTAAACGATGTGTGTGTCATTGTTCTCTTCTTCATGGACTTATATTTAAATTTTATCTATTTGGGAATTTATTGTTGTTTTGCCGTTTGTTGTGGCTTTAGCCTCGTTAAAGTCTAAAGTGCAGAGGAATAAATTGGCTTCTGCTGGTGAAACAATTGAGTATAGATGTCTCATTCGCGCTACTGATGGGAAAAAGACGATTTCTACTTCAGTATGTGTCTTACCTTTTCAAAATTAATATTTTCACTTGTCTTTGCCCTCTGGTAGCATTTCTATGTTAATATTTATCATCTATTGCTTTCACCTGTGTGTTTTTCTGGGTCTCACACTTGTGTTAATCGTAGAGGTTCGGATCATAAATCTGTGGCCTTGAGATTTTCTTTTCCCGATTCAAAGCTACAGACATATAAGGCAGTGGTACCTTAGATGAAAACCTTCTGCTTTGCAGTACTATAAATGTTCTGCTATTTCATGTGTAGGCTGTAGTAGTTCTCCTTTAAGTAAGAAAAAAGTATAGAGAGACTGCTATGTTTCTAGAACAAATCATGATGACTATTACTATCTTAGTATGGTATGTCTTGGTTGAACAGTTTTATAATCACAGACATGATCTCCCGAGTCCTGAGTAGTTATAAAGTTGGGAAGAGGGGGAATAGAAACACTTACTTTGTTTGAGAGTTTAATATTTTTTGAAGGAGAAGTTGATTGAAGGGGAACCATTCTCCTTCAAATCCTAACATGTTCATCTCCTCCTAATAAGGGGAAATGCTTACTTTAATTCTTAAATCCTGCACAATGTAATATGCAATTCCATTCTTCAAAATAAATAAGGGGAAAGTAATTTTTCCCTTCCACCCCTTCCCTCCCATCCTCTCTTATGGTTAATAACTGTAGCTCTTGACTAGGAAGACAACTACACCAAAAGGCACAGTGTGAAACTGAAAAGAAGTAAAGCCATTAGATTACTTTGGTGAGTTTATAAATCCTGACAATCTTGATGTATCTTTAGTTAATATGCATTATTTTTATGAATATGATGATAACGTTATAATTTCCCAGCTGACATTCAATTTATTTGTTTTCATATTGCGTGTTATACTCTGGTGATCACTTTCATACTGATTCTAGATTAATCCTCTTTGTTTCCCTGGTGATCATCCATGCAAAAGGCACATGACAATGCAGTTCGTCCACGCAATTGTTTCAAATGAAAAGACCCCCCAAACCTTCACAAACATTATGACTTTATCTTTGAAATATCAATTGGCAAGTATCAGCATATCAATATAAAATCTATAGGAACCTGCACTTCTCTAGAGATCATAAATAGTGTTTACTCATCTTAGGGTCTGTGCAAGCATGGGCCCCACAATCTAGTTATATACTCAAGCATGATCTGGAATATTAATTTCATTTCAACTTGGGCTCCATTTGTTCCTAGAAAAATGGAAGTTGCTTAGAAATTGCCCAAAGTTTGCTACTGTTTTGTTTGGATTATGTGAAAAAAAAAGGTTGAGAATGGTAGCTCGGTGGCTGATGATGAGCACATATGCATACGCCTGCATGTGTTGTCCCCACACAGACGCACACATGCATGCACTGAGAGCGTGTATGTGTGTGTTTTTTTCACCTCTTTTGGGAGGGGGGTTATCAGTGCAAGTTCATACATTTGTATATGCATACATGATTTGCCTGTACTTGCATGTGTATATATCCATTGGTTCAATTGTTTATGTATATATTATGTGCGTTTGAGTGCATATAGACGTGCCTGGGTGTAAGTGAAGGTGCTAAGCTGATAGCAGCTATTTGAAGAAAAAAATTACATGGTTTCTATATTCTTTTTAAGGAAAAATTTTCTTTAAAAAAGGAAATTTGTGTCGTTTGAAAAAGATGTTCCTAGAAATTCGTTTTACTAACAAAACAAACACAAGGTAGAAATTTTTGTCTTCGAAACAATGAGAGCCTTAAAATTATTTGATAAAACTCATGCTTGCTAAGGGCATGATAATCCAAGGCAACAGCATGGATGACCTGTTGACTTTCTTTGACTTTGCAGCTTGGTATGTTAAATGTCTTGTTAATCATGATTTAGTCCTTGCCAATAGGAGCATGAGATTCGAGAATTAAATTGGGGGTTGTCCAAAGGTGATCAATACACTATAGTAGTGTTATAGAGACTTGGTAGACTATGAGATATCAAGTTTCACATTGAGCAGTATGGAACGTTAGGGTATTTAAGTGGGTTGATTTTCCCACCTTAGCAACTTGCTTTTTGAGTTTGGGCGTCTATCCCATTTAGATACCTATGAATTGATATTAGAGCCTAGTTGTCGGTAGTTTTGAAGATGGTTATCCATGGAGAGTTATGACTTGTAGGAAGTAGACGTTGGCTTCCCATTGGAGGGGAGGCAATTGATGGATACTTGTTGGCATGGGATACTAAGTCTCACATTGAGTAGTATGGGATGTTCAATAGAGTATTTAAATGGGTTGGTTTTCCCACTTCAATAGCTAGCTTTTGAGGTAAAGTTTTGCATCCCACTTTGTAGAGAGTTTTAAATGAATGCAACAGCATTGTGTAATTCATGTAATCGATCTCATCTAATAAGATAAGGGTTGTTGTTGTCAACTCTGAGTCTTAGATTCTTCTAACCTCTTGCTTTCTCAGCAATCAACATAATTTCATGTTTTTATAAGCTGATGTCACTTCTGATAAGTACTGGTTTTTCCCGTTGGAAGGTTGGACAAAAAGATCACCAGCGCTTTCAATCTTCCTATGCAACTATACTGAAGGCCCACATGACTGCTCTGAAGAAGAGAGAAAGGAAGGACAAGAAGAAGTCTGCAGAAACTGATAAAAGACAAGGCAGTTCAAAGAAAGCCAAGAAGGCTTGAATTTGGAGACTTACCCTTTTGCTCGGAGTTTCAGTCCAAACCTACAAGAAGACTATTGTTTTTTCAGTGCCAGGCCTTTGATTTTTCTTTCCTCCTTTGGAAGTGAAAACGAAAAGCTAGAAGAATTCTTGCAATTTTGATCAATTTGAGGATTAAGGTATACAACTAATCACATTTATACCATTTTAAGTAAAAGTAGTTGCTGAAGTCGCTTTTGTGTGGAGTTTTCATGCATAACAAAAACAGATATTTACTGGTGCATTATACACACCCGCATGAAAAAACTAGGAGCTAAGTCTATATGGATGCTTTCGTCATAAGCAGTACTTCTTAGAGAGACTAAAGAGAATAGTTCAATACCTTAATCTGCATCCAAAAACGCATTAGCTTGGCTTGGATGGTGAAAAAAGTGGGAAGAAAATATGAAGAAGAGAAAACTAGGTGAGATTTTGTTATTTTTACGTTAGGAGTTTTCCCTTTTAATTTTCTTTCCTCCTTTTTTTCTCTCCATTCAAATTAAGGTTTAAGTTCAAATAATTGTCTTTTTCTGTCCTGTGTGTGCAAATATATTTTTTGAAGTGTATATTTGTATTGTATATGCGCTCACAATAAACATGGACGCAAGAAAGATTACTCTCTGATTGTCAAGTTGAGAAAGGAATTTATTTTTTCTGAGATAACAAGATTTGTATCAAACTTGGTATATGTTTCATAGCCAGTCCTAAATGTGAATAAAGGGGGAGGATTGTGTTGGATTATCGATAGCCAACATAAAACTCAGTCGAATTTTCTATGGAATAAAAAAAGGTTTGAATCAATAACAACATTTTGATGCACGCTCTCCATTTGTCCGGCATTCTAATAATTTAAGATTATGAAAAAGGGGGTGATCTGTATGGTCATGGAGTCATGGTATCGTATCAATTAACATTTCCCTCAAGTCTTGTCTAAGAAATTGAGATTATTATAAGTTGATGTTAAACAAAAAAGGAGAACGATAGTTAGGTTTTAAAATAAATTAATGACAGTTTGGTTTGAAAAAATTTTTTACAAAAGGAATTATTAATATTAATTCAAATAATTATAAACATAAATTTTTGTTATAATCTAAAAATTATATTTGATATTTAAATATTTATTTGCAAGTAAAATTTTTGGATTTATAGTAATTTGAATCGACATTGTCATACTTATTTTTTAAAAAAATTTGTCAGAAATTTAATTGATATTAATTTAATGTTTTGAGATTTAATTGCCATTCTCTTAAACAAATGAGGGAAAACGGAGAGAGAGAGGAAAGAGAAAGGAGGGAGATATAGAGAAAATTGAGGGATGGTGTAAATAAAAAAAAAAAAAATCTTAGTAACGCTATTCAACCAACAAAAGTCTTCTAATAAAAAAGCAAACATAAAGTTATTTACAAGCTCTTAGTTTAAAAATTAGAAAAGGATAAAAGGTCATTATTTTTTGTTTAAACCTAATTTAAAAAGATGTTCTTCCATTGCTTGGCTGAACTCAGGATAGCTGTTTTAAAGATATTTTTGTATTCACACATACTCAAACTCAAAACCTCATATTTAAATAACCATGATTCTTTTTATTAAAATCATCACTCATTAATAATTTGAAAAGATGCTTTACTTTTAATGTTGTTTAGATAATTTGTAGAAAATCTATGTATCTTATTTTTATTCATTTGAAAAGATATTCTTCATTGGTATTTAAATTACCTGATTTTACTCAAGTGAATTCAAACTACTCTCTTAATGTTCACCCTCAAGATCTGCTGTCCACCAAAAAGATACGCTAACACATTGTCTCTAAACATGAAATTACCATCGCGACTTTCATTTCCAAAAGGAAAACTTTACATCAAATGTTCAATATCTTTTGGTAAAATAAAGCATAAATCACATGATCAAGTTTTACACTCCATTTTTGGGAGAATTTTAATATAGGTGCAGTGATGTAACATTACTTTGAATCAAGCCTAATAAATTCTAAAAATTCATTGTAGAATCAACACACTAAATTAAAAATAAGTTTTGAAGGGAACTGATTATTATGCTCTTATATATTATTTTTTTAAAAAAATTTACCTCACCAAAACTCCATTGTCGGACTAGAGCTTTGGCGCTGGCCACTGAAAGATAAATACCCCAAGGTGGCTAGGGGGTTTAATCCAACACTCTTGGTGCATAAAAAATAATAATAATAATAACCATTAAGTTTGTTGACAATACATCATGCGTATTCAATCCTGGTGATTTATTAAAACTTTGATTTAACTTATTAATTTACTAATATTGCTTGTTAACTCATTAGAAAAACTTGTTGACACTACCTTATCGATCCTTGTAACTTATACATTGTTATGTAAATAGAAAGTGTATGAAAAAATTTGCCATGGAGCAGTCAATAGTCAACAGTGCGGCTGTTGACTGGCCAAACAAAGAATTTTCTGTATTTTAATATTTTTATTAAAATATTGATGCTTTAATATTTATAAGTGAAACTTTATCAATTTACAAATAAATCAATGAAAATTTACTCGTAAATATTAAAGCATCATTATTTTAACAGATGTATAAAATTTTTTTGTGACTGGTCGATTAGTAATCAACATTGATCAACAAAGGGTAGGTCAAGGAGTATTTGTGTCAATTCACAGGAAAAATTTATTACAACCAAATCCCTATAAAATCTTAAGAGTATTTTTACAAATTCATGGATTTATTTGTAAATAAATTATATTCCTCACGGAATTATATGTTAATAATTTTTCCTTTTATTTATCAACCATGTTTTAAAATACACATTTAAAAAGCATAGATCAAATCTAGAAACAACTAAAACATTTGCTTCTAACCTGACGTGGAGCTCATAAATACTTTAGATTACACAAACATATTCACCTTCCATATCTAATATTGAGATATGCTTTATATGATATGCAATTATGCATGAACAATATCCTTCTTTTTTCATTATAAATTATAAATATACTTAAATTGTGATCTTGTGCTTTATGTCAAATTTAAAAAAGAGTCAAAATATTTACTAAATGGTATTTTCTAGATGTTTTATATGCTTGTTTAAGGTAATGTAACTTCAGTTGTTAACTTGTCGCAAAGCACATAAATACTCTGGATTACACAAGAAACCTCACCTTCCATATCTAATTAATTGAGGTTTTCTTTTTATGATAAAAACATCCTCCTTTTTTCCATAATAAATATAAATAGATTCTGGGGCTGTACTTTACAAAAAAGCTAATTAAAGATGAGTCCCCACTTACTATATTTCCTTATATATCTTATATTATATATAGATGTTCGTGTATAACTCTCTGGCCATCCCAAGGTTCACCTTGATGTTCTCTTACAAAGTAATTAATATCAAACCTTTTATATCATAGATATAATTGTATCCAAAATATGGTTAACTATTAAATATGAACATCTCTCTTCATGAGTTGATATGAGTTTGGTTCAGCAATATACAGCTTCATTGGTTCACATGCCATTTTTTCGTGGTAAGGCTTTGTGTTCTATCTATTTTTTTTTTTGAACGTTTGCATTTATGTGTTTGTTTAGAGGTACTGAGATTGTTTTCTTAAGACACGTTTACATTTTTTTTTTAGCAATGATGCCTCTTGAATGAAATTTGTAAAATGATTTTTTTTAATTTCTAATTTATATCCTTTGTCTATGAAATATAACTTTTATTTATTTTGTATTTTAATTTTTTAGTGAAATATTTTCATTAATTTTCTTGAGTTTAAAGTAAATGCAAATCATACTCCTTATATTATTTTTTATTATTGTGCAAAGAAAACTCATATCTATCATCACAAATTTCTACTTTCTTTCTTCAAATATATGCTTTTTTCCCTGGGAAGAATTCTGATTTTTTTTTTTTGGATAAAGCGAAAACAAGGGAAGAATTCTTTTATATACTCTATAAACTGTTTCAAAGAATCGAAATAATCCCGAAATGTTACATTTATATATTTTCATATATAAAGTTTTATTAAGTTATTAGCATTGTCGTAGATTTATTCAAGAATAAGTAACAAAGATTCATTCAATTATTAATTTATTCTGCCATAATATGTTATTATACTCTACGGGCTTGAATTATTATATGACATAACTGGACTTTCATTTTTTAATTAAACAATATAATTTGGTTCTTTGAAGTTGTTCTCAATTATCAATTTAGTCATTAAACTTTGATTCAGAATAACTCAGTCATTATAATTTTTTGACTTGATACAATCCAATCCTTATAATTCATTGGCTCAATAAACTACAATGATTAAATTGTCTTCAGTTAAAATTCAGGAACTAAATTGATAATTGCAAAAAAATTCAGAGACTAATAATTAAATACCCTGGAATTTAATATTAAACTAATTAAAAATTTCCCTTGTGATGATGCAGGATAGATCAAAGAGTGGTTCTGACCATCACCACTTTGTAGAGAAGTTTCAAAGATTATATTATTATTATTATTGGGCATACGTCAACATCACCCATACTTAAGAACATTATTGAATATCTCATGAATCAATTTTTTACTCACATTCTAAACATTAAAAGTATCTCATAGCTTGTCTGGGCTTTACGTTAAATTCATCAACAATGGCCATCCGGTGCACCTCCTTCATCCTGTAGTTCTTCATCCTCTGGTTATGCGGTGCAAGCTAAGTGAAGTATATATTCTTCATCAATATTAATTATATTGTTTTTTGGAACATGCTTGGTTCTAATTAATTCGGAGTTATTATTATTGTCTAGTCCAAATTCGATGATTATTGTTGGGTTCATCAGACTTTATGTATAGGAGAAGTTCTACCTACATGACTCTCTCTGTTAGCAGAATTAATCTGAATCTTCAATATAATTTTATTTATAGAGTGTCAAGTCTTGCCCCTTCCACTCGATTCAGCCAATTTTAATAATGTAATTATTGAAAATTAAAGAAAAATGGGATGCCTTGTTCTCCTTTGCCAAGTCATGAAATGAAGACATTTGTAATCATTTCATGCATATTAAGAAAAATTATTTATTTTTCTTGATATCGTGAAAAAATGAGACATACTTTCATTTATACTTTTAGATTTAAATCATAACACAAATATATTAAATACTTTTATATTAATCAATAAAGGGTGAAATTGAAAAAAAAAAGATTTAATTATTACAATGTGTCCTATATTTTAAATTAAAAATTACTTCTAGAAGTTATCTTATAAATATGACTGGAGATAGTATATATATATATATTATATATATTTATGATCTTCTATATGCTATGTTTAAAAAAAATTCAAAGCCAAATTTTTGAAATAACTTAACCACAAAGATAGAGTCCATTCATTATTTTAAAAAGGTAATTTAGAAAGATATAATCATTTTCTTAAAAACAAATTAAAGTTAAAGATGTTCCTTACTTCACCTTAATCTACATGATTAACTTAAATGGTCTTATATATAGCAGGATTGAAGAGAGTACTATCTTTTATCTTTAACATAAAACAAAATTAATTGACTTCGTGCTTATTTTTTAATTGCTCATTAAAAAATGATAATTATATCTTTAAAATTGTAAAAAAAATTGTGTAACTTTACAATGTTGAAATAATAAATAATGAACAAAATTGAAAAAAAAAATATTAATTACTTTAACTTTACCTTGCACTAAGAAAAAGGAACTTTTAAAATTTGCGACCAGGTAGAGGGAGTATGTCTTTTAAAAAAACGAACTGAGAGAATACTGCATTGAGTGACAATATAATGATAATCATCCTTATCATGATACTCCACCTCCATGATATAAAAAAATTAATCCCTCCTTTCCTATTATAGGGTGTCTCAGAAATTTTTTTAGTATTTAATATAAGATACTCGATGGGGTATGGGTTAATGAGCATTTTGAATGTTGAAGTATTGCATAAAAAGTGTTTTAAATCCTAAACTCTTAAAATGTGCAAAATAATAGGCCTTGAACTTTTAAATTCATAACAAATTAAACCCACCGTTAACTCACCATTAACACTATTAGTGTTCACTCAGTGGGGCCCAATCAAAATGCTGACATGGCAATTCTTTGCTAATGTGTCATTTTTAATGAGCATCATAGACCCTAAGCTATTGCACAAGTAGCATCGTAGACTTGAGTTTTGAAATTCAAAATAAATTGCCCCATTGTTTATGTCTAGAACACTGACTATTATATAGATTAAATTAATCTCAGTGTAGTCCATCACGGTGAATGTATCAACGGTCGAGGTGAATGACCCATGATTTGTGATTGCGGTGAATGATCCATAATTTATAAAATGACTTTTTTGTCCTTTTTTCAATGTTTTATAAACAATTGATATTTCATACTTCTATATACTCTATAACTCTAATTTACTCTTATTTTGAATAATATTTATTTATTTAATGGTAAAAACTTGAAACCCATTTGAAAAGAAGTTTAAGATTGTAATTAATCGATTAATTTGGATTTGAAATTCATTGATGAAATCATTGGTTTTCACATCTATCGTTTGTAAAATCCTTTAATACTTAAACTTTTTTCAAATGGGATCCTTGTTGGATTGGGAGGCTCATCAAAAAATTAAAATTTAAAACCCCAATTGCGATCGCAAACCAATCAAATTTATTTAAGTCAAGGTGGATAGAAGAGTTACCTTTTATTTTCAAACTTCTCATGTGTTTTCTTCAAGTATTTGGATCTTAAGAGTTGACAACGTACATCTTCTCCTTCTACCAGTATCCACATGGACAATATGCTAGCGCTCTCCATATCTAATGTTTGTTCGTTCGTTAATCAGATGCTTCTTTTGTTTCTAGGGTATTTTTGAGGCTCTCAAAGTTTTACCATCAAGAGACTCTCACTTAAAAAACTTGTCCCCTACAATCTTATATAGATTTTAGGGTTTTTGTCTTTCCTTATGAGGCCACAAAAATTTAATTAAATTTATCTCATAAATTTAATCTATAATATCATATCTAATTCAAATTTTATCTCATAAATTAAATTATAGAACTGATATGATATCTTCTTATATCATGTTAGTTATTAAATTTAATTTATTATATAAAACTAAATTTAAAACTAACATAATAATATAATATAATATTTTATATATCATATATCATATATATAAATATTTATCAGAGAAATATTCAAATGCATATATATATAATTTGTTCAGCCTAGATAAAGCATTATATTCATTGAGTCTAGACATATTCCAGATTCAATGAACTTGGACATTGTAACTCTAGTTGGGCTGTTTTTGTGTGTGACTTTATAGGCCTATATGAAGTTGGCAGTAGGCCAATAACGCTACTAGCTCACAAATCACCAGTGGCCTCTAGCAAGATATTATGACTACTCAATTCATATAGAGATTGATGATCCAATATAACTTATCATATAATCGTATCATATCTCTTTTGTCATACCATATTTTGGTCAAGTATGAGACATAAAATTATCATTCTCTTTTACCTAACCATACTTTCTCAATCTTTGAGTAGAATGATTATAGCAATGAAAAACACTTTCTATTGTGGTATGGCCTAACATTTTCTAAATCTTACTCATCAAGGGGCCCAGTAATATCTTTCAATTAATGTGATGGACAAATTTTATCTTGATCACTCATATTCCTCTGCATGAATATCACTAAACTTAATCACAACCTTTATGATCACCTTATTAAAGGTGACCTTTAACTATGTCAAAGTTCAATAGCTCCTATCTCATAGTGTGTCGGTCCAACACCTTGTACCCTTTCAAATGCTTACGACTTTAATTTATGTCTCTATAATTAATTAAATTTATACTAGTCTTGTTTCATTTATAATCCCTTATAGATGACTGACCAGAAACATTTAAGACAATCATTATAATTTATCTAAGGATATAGTTATCATAATGAATATATAATTAATAGGATATAGTTATCATAGTAACATACAATTAATATAATAACAAAAGAAAAATTTATTAAATAACAATGTTCATAGTACAATGATTGGCCTTAAGGCACAATTTTCAACAATCCCAAGTTTTTGCCATTAAATAAATAAACATTATTTAAAATAAAACTAAGTCAGAGTTATAGAGTATATGGAAGTATGAGATACTAATCATTTAAAAAATATTGTAAAAAAGGGTTAAAAATGTCATTTCACAAAATTATGAGTTATTTGCTGTAAATCACATTGAGGCTAATTTGGTCTATATAATATTCAACATTTTACACATGAAATGGTGGGGGTTATTTGTTTTGAATTTCAAAGTTCAGAGTCTAAAATGTTACTTATGTAATAATTTAGGGTCTATGGAGCTTATTAAAAATAACACATCAATAAGAGATTGCCACATCAATATTTTTATTGGCCCTATTGAATGAACAATAACAACATTAATGATGAGTTAATGGTGAGATTTAATTTTTTATGAATTTAAAAGTTTAAAATTTATTTTGCACATTTTAAAAGTTTAAAGTTCAGAACATTTTTTGGACAATACTTTAAAGTTTAGAATGTTTATTAACCCATAGTATTAATTATATTTTTTTAACATTACCCCTATTTAACTCATTAACTACGAGAGAGGTATTAATCATGTGGATTAAGGGGTAAAATTAAAAATTTATTATATTTTTAGACAAATTTAATGATTTAATTATCTCTCATTTATTCATATGAGGTAGCTAGATGTACTTTATAATTAGTACAAAGGGAGTAAAGATTTACAAACATGAGACCTATCAACCAAATGGAGTTGGCTTCTCTTCTCCCACTCCCTATTAAATAATCTAGAAGGTCTAGATTAAATATTTATTTTAAAATTTTAATAAATATGTTTCATTACTAATTTGAATATTCTACATTTAACATGAGTAGTCTAGATTTAATATTAAAAGTATTTATAATTTTTATTAAATCTATATTGTCTAGTAACATCTTAACTATCCATACTAATGATTAGATTTAATAATTTTTTTAAATTTTTATAAATTGATTATGCAGATATCTTTTAAAAAGTGCATATTTAAATTTTAATATTAAATTAGAACCATATATATTAAATCTGGGCTGTTTGAATTGCTCATTTGTTTTACTAAAAGATTTATATTTTTTATTTTAATAAATATAAAATTAATATATATATATATATATATATATAAACGGTTTCGATTTAATAAAGGGTAGAAGGAGGGAAGCCAACTACTAGGTAAATGATGGTTTAAATGTTCAAACATTCTTCAAAAAACCAAAAGCAAAAAATAAAATAAAATAAAATAAACACATGCTCCATGAATTTCGCAGGCTCGATCTCAAGCATGTGACCACGTGCTTTTTCAAATGCTCGCACATGCATTGCCTTTATTTACTCTACAAGCTTCCTCGCCTTTTAGGCTGAATTTGTAAACTGTAAGTCAGCCTTCCAAACTCCAAAGACCATTCCATAATTAAAACCCTTTACGTACATTGTACACTTTGCTAGTTCTTATCTTGGGGGGTATGCATATAACCTTAAAAGACTTTTTTGACCTTTAACTATTTATATAGGAGCATATGCTATATATAAATTTTTTATCGTAAAATGTTTTTCTTTAACATTTAAAAATAATGTAATGTTACCCCTATTATTGACAAATATTAATTTTACCTATTAGTTAATTAAAAAAAATATAGAAAATGACTTCATAAGTTACAAAAAATGATATACAAAATTACATAAAAGAACTCTAAAAAAATTGATGCAGATTAAGTCTCTTAAATTATAAATAAATATCAAGAGACAAATGTTATTATTTTATATCCATGTAAAAGACCATATCATTTTAACCAACCACTTTGATTGGCTTAAAGATGATTGATTACTTACAAGTCCTACTATCTATAATTAATGGTCATCCAATCATCACTTGATAGCACATCAAAATAGTTGGTCAAAATGATATTTTGATATTTTATATGAGTAAGAAATAATATTAGTCTCTTGATATTTTCTAGTAATTTAAAAGATTTAATCAGTATCAATATTTTATATTATTCTTTTATGTAATTTTTTTAAGATCTTTTTTTTAATAATATTCTGGTCAATTAACGGTTAAAGTTAATATTTGTTAATGATAAATGTAAAATTATACTTCTTTAATTATTGAAGGAGAACATTGCACTAAATTAAAAATAAGCATCAAATGCTCCTATATAAGTAGTTGAGGGGCAAAAATGTATTTTAATCCATATACATACATACATATATATATATATATATATATTATGTTAACATGTTAATCTTCTTATATATAGTCTGTTCGTAATGTATAAATGTAAGTTTATTTTGGGCGAAGAAACACATGAATATCAATATTATTACAATATGCAGAGATCATCGAGCATCAGCAGTAGAGGATCGGATCAAGAGTTGTTGGTGATTAACTTGTCATCGGATCAAACAACTCTGAAAAAAGCAAATTCTTGTTCGAAGGATTCATTGTTGCCAACATATTATGACTCTTCTCCTTCTTTCCCTTCATCCTCTGATGATGAAGATCTTGCCAAGAAGAACAACATTCCTCTTCGTCATCATCATAAGCCTTCTGCAGAACATGCCATTCATCTCATTCCTCTCATCCTAATTCTTTGTATTTTCCTCCTTTGGATTTTCTCTTATCGCTGAACAATTACACTTACAGCACTTAGAACATATATACGCGCACACACATATACATACAAATGTCATATTTGATATTTCTCTTGTAAGTTCTTGGCTGGGTTGTAACGTTGTGAGCAATATTTTCCTTCTTCTTTTTTTTCTCCCCTTTTTGGCCAAATGTAAGCAATATTTTCTTGGTGAAACGAAGATTCTGTATGACTGATCAATCAGATTCAAGTTCCCTCTCCCTCTCTCTCGCTCTCTCTCTCTCCTCTCTCTCTCTCTCTATGTATCTATGAATATCTTTCTGTCTCTCTCTTTCTTCAATTTAGTTATATTGTTCTGTTTCAATATATAGTACTATACTTATTTTCAAATATAAGAGAAACTACCATATTTCTCTATGTGTTTGTTTATAAACAAAATTATAAATTTCAAAAAGCATTTATTACATTTTTTTTAAATTATCCCTCATAAAGTCAATGTTTATTTTCATTGGATATATTTGTTTTATTAATTATAGGAATAATTAATTAATTTTTAAATTTTTAGACATAATTATTATACTTAACCAACTTTCTTAATTAATTATTTTCTTTAATATTTAGAAATAGAGGGAGTAATTTGTAGTTTTTTTTTTGTTTCTGGATTTGTTGACAGAGATGGTTAACCCTTATTAATTATTATTGCTGTCAAAATGTAAAATAGAGAATTTTCTCTCTATCTACATTTTTATTGCTCACAAGTGATGTCTTATTAAAAATAATCATTTTATTAAATATGATCACCCTTTCTAGTTGGATTTCAAATTTTGGCTCTCTACATTGTATGGGACGAGCTCCTTCCATCAGATTAAGATTATGCAAAAACCCAATAGCTCAGTCCAACCTAATGGAACACAGTCCAATTCTGTCCTAAACAAAATTGATCCAATTCAAACAAAACCAACGAGCCTATACTTCTTATTTGAGTTGGACTGAATAAGAAAGACTGAGTTATTAGATAATTTGATCTAGTCTAGTTCACAATTGTATTATCATATTCATAAGTAGTTCTTCCCTTTCTATTCTAATGTTCGTATAGCAATCTTTGCCACTTGCTTCTTCAAAGAAGAATTACTCAAATCCATGTTCACGAAGTTGACTTTATATCTTTCTTCGCTTCATATCTCTATTGTAGCCATGATAAGCGCATACAAATGACTCGTTGGTTCTCCCTCCCATTATTATGCTTGCATGGGTTCCCATTCTCCTCTTCGTTCTGTCACAGATCCCATTTCTTCTCACTGCTACTTTTCTACTTATTGAATGTATTTAACAGGAAAGTGGAGCCATGACCCTCATATATATAATGCTATACTTTATGTATAATACCCTGTAAAATATTGATTTCTCAATGTATTCATTGCCATCTTTTATTTTTTAATAATAAATTGTAGTTTTTTGCTTTTATTTTGTGATTTATTTAATTATTATTTTATTTTTTGGGGTTAATTTATTCTCATTTTCTTACGAGTTCAACGTGGTTGGTTTGCTTGAAAATAAGAGGTTAATGTGCATTTTTATTGCTGAATTATTTTTTGAATAACACTTGGTAGTTTAAACTATTTGTTGTAGCAATTTTGCTACTAAAGTAACTAAATTGCAGTATATTTAATTTGTCCTCAACGTTAAATACATTAATGTTGATTCTTAAAAATGTTGACTGAAATTTAAATTTAATTGAAAATGCTACTTATCATGCCAAGTTGATACAAGTTAAGTTGCATTTTTATTACATTTTAATTACTTTGGGGATGAAATTGCTATGATACAAATAGTTTAGGACATCATGTGCTCTTCAAAAAATAACTCAGAAGCAAAAATGCACCTTAATTTAAATCCACTTCACATATAGGTGCCATTTTCATTCAAATTTAAGTCACACTTAGTATTTTTAATGATTAATATTGGGATATTTAATGTTAGAAGCAAATATGTTACATTTTAATTATTTAAGAGTGAAATTGTTACAATAAATATTTTAAGACACTGTATACCCTTTGAAGAATAATTAAGGAGCAAAAAATGTACCAAAGAAAAACAAAAACAAAAAGAACAAAAAGAACGATAACGTGTTTGCCGTGATCGCTCAAAATCTTGCAATATAACTAACCCTCTTTTTCCCCCTTCATGCAACTAATAACATGAAGATTTCTCCTTCGAATCAAGTCTATCAAAATTTATTTATTTATTTTGTTTGATTTTAAAAACGAACCCTTCCACCATTAAGATCTAGACTCGCTCTCCTTCCCGCGAAAGCCTCATCTCTTTCTCTCTCTTCTCTCCCCCTCCCCCCCCCCCTCTCTCATAGTGATCACAATGCCATGAAGAACCTCCAAACTGATGATCGATGTCGAGCAATTCGCTGCCGCCATCGCATCTCTCTAATACATCGCCGACGAACCCTACCGGCTATGATTCCACTTCGAAGATATCATCGCCGGCATCCTCCAGAGCCAAGCTCCAGAAAAGTCCTCCGATTCCGAATCGGTGGACTGCGATAGAGGATGAAGGCGAGCAAAGGAACGAGGAGGCGGTACGTAAACTAGAACAGGAGCGAACCGAAGAAGCTAATCCTACGATTTTGCTTGCATCCTCTTTAGGGCTCAATCACATTCGGACTCGCTCGGCTTCTTCGCCTCTTCGGTTTCCGTCCTTGGCTGGCGCGTCTCCCAGTTCGAGCAAGGATTGCATCGGAACTGAGGATCGAATTGTAGTTTCAACGGATTTGGGTACAAGATTATTATAAACAAAAATAGTATTAGTCGTTATATATTTGGCATATCTTTGCTTTTCAACCTCACGGATGAAACGATTACTGATAACTGCATATTACTACTTGTGTGGTGATTTTTCTCCTCTTAGGAAAGAGAATATATGGAACTCAAAGTAAATTATCGAGAGCTCCTTCCCATGCTGTTCCTCTCACGCAGGTGATAATACTGTCTTTATCAATTCGGAATTATTATTCAACAAAGTTGTTTCAACTCAATTATTTTCTAGCGAGTTAGAGATGTGTAGGTAGCTATCAGGTTTCTCACGTTGCATTTCAAATAGGGTAACGATGACATATTTGCCAAAGAATTGCAGTCCCCGCGCGTTCAAGCAATACTGCGCGTCACAAGTGGACGCAAGAAGAAACCTATCGATTTCAAAAGCTACTCTCATGAGCTCAACTCAAGAGGAGTCAAAGCTTTCCCAGTTTGGAAACATCGTGTATTCGGGCATATCGAGGTACTTTTGATTCCTGTATGAGGAGTTTTTGTTTCAGTTATTTATTCATTGACATGTTCTACTCTGGTAAAATGATATATTGAGAGTGTTATTGCATGAATTTGTACAAGACTTATATTTTTTTTTATTTCTATTTTTCGCATATACTATACATAATCACTTTGTTTAACATGAACATTTCAGGAGGTTGAGGTTGCAATCAGAACTAAGTTTGGAAAGCTGAAGGAAGAAGTAGATTCTGACCTAAGTGCTTTTGCCGGAGATTTGGTGGGACTACTGGAAAAAACTTTGGGGTCTCATCCTGAATGTAGAGAGAGCTTGGAGGATCTGTTAATTGTTGCCCAACAATGTGCAATGATGTCGCCCAGCGAGTTTTGGATGAACTGCGAAGCCATTGTTCAGAATTTAGATGACAGGCGTCAAGAGTTACCGATGGGGATTCTCAAGCAAGCTCATACACGCCTACTGTTTATCCTCACTCGATGCACACGTCTCGTGCAGTTCAACAAAGAGAATGGCTATGAACAAGATCACATTCTGGGTCTTCACCAACTCAGTGATCTTGGCATTTATAGAGAGCAAATTTTGCATGCTGTAGAACATAAATCCATTGGTGGAAACGAGATGGCTGAGGAACAGCGAACCAAGTCTGCAGTTAAAGAACCAGACAATCAGATAACTCAAATTCAAACTGATCGGAATGTGAATACTGCAACTGACACTTCCAGAAGTGGTGATTCAACTGGAAGCGGCTATAAGATTTCATCCTGGAAAAAGTTTCCTAGTCATATTGAGAAAAAGAGTGAATATAAAGGTCAGGATGCCGAAGATTTGCCGTCGAAGGAAGAACAGGATCAGGTTCATGTCAAAGAAGAAAATGTCGAAAACGTGGATACTGATTCATCCAATCCTGAACAGTCAGAACTATCCTCCAGAGCTCAAAAGGTACACTGGGGATTCTGGGGAGATCCCCACAATCTAACATATGAGAACTCAATGATCTGCAGAATATGTGAGGTTGAAATACCAATTGTGTATGTGGAGGAGCACTCTCAAATATGCACTATTGCCGATAGATGTGATTTAAAAGGTCTTAACGTGAATGAACGGCTTGAAAGATTTGCCGAAACTATTGAAAAGATAATCGAATCATGGACACCAAGAAGCACACCTAAAAGCACCCCAAAAAGTACCCCAAAAAGTACCGACGGTCCTGGAGAAAGCTTTGAGAATGCGAGAGTATCTACTTCAAGTTTGCATGATGAGTTCAATGATTTATCTCTCGTGAGAAACAGCTTATCTCGTCGAGGCTCAGAAGACATGCTTGATTCTGTTCCCGAAGCTGACAATACTTTTATTAAGGATGATCTGAACCTTTTGCCAAAAAGGTCATGTGAAAAATATTTCAAACACGATCAATGCTCAAAGATGTCTTCAGTCGGAAGCTTGACACCCAGATCACCATTATTAACCCCACGAACAAGTCAGATAGAAATGTTATTAAGTGGGCGAAGAACAATATTGGAACTAGAGAGTTATTTCCAGGTAAGCACTAAGTTTAATGCTTGGATTCCTTGATTGCGTGCTTGTCAGCCTTCGGAAAATGGAAACAGAATATACCCAAAAAATTAGATGACATAAAATCAAATATTCTGCGTCAAAAAATGTACTTGGATCAACAATCACTCATGTCTTTGTTTGTGATCTTTATCGCATTTCTTAATGTTAATGCTGGCTTTTATATATAATAAATTAAGAGTTACACAAAGATGACACTGAGAGTGATTGTTATTTATAAGATTAATATATATATATATATATATAATTAAAGTAAAGCTGGAACTGCAATTATTAGTTCTAAATAACATTGTTCATTTTTTTTAAATATTAATATATTTTATTTTAAAAGAAAAATGATGAATGATGCAAGTAAAAATAGGTTTTATTTTACATTAAAACACTTCAACAAAATAAAATAAAAATAAAAAATGATCCAAATCTAAAGAACAGGAGAATATATTTCTTTTGTACATTTCATTTTTTTTAATAGCGTATGTATAGTTATTTCAAATCTAAAGGACAGGAGAATATATTTCTTTTCCCCCTCTCCTCGATTAAAATAGAAGAAAGACCTGTATAGAATTGGTAAATAAGGGAGGATAGGTCTTCCTTTCCAGGAGAATAAAAGATTGAGAGAATTACAATCACATCCCATATAATAAAATTAATAACAATAATATTTATTAATAATTAAATTAAATTATATTAACAATTAATTATATTGTTAATACAATTTAGTTTAATTTATCAATAAATTTTATAGTAATTAATTTTTTTACATGAGATTTCGTGTAATTCTCCCAACATCTCAAACATTTGGTTAATAATTTCCTTTATAATGTCTTATTATTTTTATTTTTTGTAATTTTTCTTAGTTATTACTATCACATTGATAAATATACTGTCATGACAGATTAACAAACTAGTGGAAATTGCTCGTTCTGTTGCAAATGTGAATGACTACAGATCTTTGAACTATGTAAGTCGTCGCGTAGAAGAACTTAATCTCACCATTCAGGACAGAAAGGTCGATGCTCTCATTGTTGAAACTTTTGGGCGACGCATAGAGACTCTCTTGTCGTGAGTATATTTTAGTGTGCTCTTCTCTGTTCGTATCTTTTTCTCTGTCACATGCTCATTTTAATTTCGAACAAGTGTCTTTTTCCACACCAATTTTTTGGGTATCCGATGATCAAGTCTTCAAACTTCCTGTTGTTGGTGGTGGTGGTCAATATTTGCTTCAACCCGGGCATGCCAACGCCCATCGTATCATCATCTCTACCACCTTATGACAAGATGGGAGAGTGTGAATGTGGCTTCCAAAATACCTAGAAGTAGTTGGCCAAAAAGTAAAAAAAAATTACTGCAAGAAAACTTACATTTGTGGTTATCAAAGGGGAAAAACCTTGTACATATGCTATCTATAATCTGTTAATATGCAACTCCCTTTACAGGGAAAAATATTTATCTCTTTGCGATCAACTAGACAACGAAAAGGTAGACTCATCGAATGGCTTGGTTGAAGAAGAGAGTTCAGTGGAAGATGATACTATTCGAAGCCTTCGTGCTAGCCCAATTCACCATTGTTCTAGGGATCGAACCTCCATCGAAGACTTCGAAATAATAAAACCAATAAGCCGAGGTGCATTCGGACGAGTTTTCCTAGCCAGGAAAAGAGCAACCGGAGATTTGTTTGCCATAAAGGTTGGAAATGGTTTCTTTCTTTTTTTTTTTTTCGATCAAATGGAAATGGTTTCTTACTAAACAAAAATTGCTCTGAAGGTTTATTTCTTTGTCCGTATGTGTATTTCTTCATTCGGTGGGTAGATATGTCACGTCCGTTTTCGTATAGAGCACTGCAGCAAGTGTCATTTGCTTTCTGTGAAATTGAATATTTGTTTGATTGTCCAAAAGGGTTTCCCCCCCCCCCCCGGGGGGGGCGGGCGGACTAGAAAGGGGGTTCTTTTGAAACACTATAAATTTTAAATCTTGAAATATTTAGTTTTTATTTGTTTGTTTGTTCTTTGTAAAATGCCGTTGATGTTGGAAAAGTGCTTTCATATTTTTTTTATATAAGATTAATTTCTTCTTTTATGGGAGGGGCATGTTAGGTATTATACTAAAACTATTCGTCTTCTTTCATTTAATTGTTTGAGATGTTGATTTGAACTGGTCTTTTTCTTGCATATAACTCCATCTATGAGGTCCCGCACATTCCATTCTATACAGCTGCCAATTGTCTGCGTTGGTTCAAACACCTAAAATTGACAGCCAACGAAGAAGTCAGTGATACAATCAAGATACTTGGCAGTCTTCTTGACTGTAAATTACAAGCCAATTAGGAACCAATTGGACATTTTAAGGATTAAAGTATCTTACAACTTTACTGTCCCAAACCCAGAAGCGGTTAATTGGAACCATTAGCAAGTTTTACTGCTATTTTATTTGTAATTAAAAAAGAAGGTAAGGTGAGTTGAGTTCTAAGGACTTGTCAATTCTAAACCTTTATAATACGGAATAAAGTGATCAAGGGTAGAGACGAACTTGTCATATGGTCATTAACTCTAGATAGAGTCAACTGCTCAAGTTTCACTCCCTGGAGCCTGAGAACTTAATGTAATGGAGTATTATCTGACTGAACTGTGGTATCAACTTCAACATTTTCAGGCTGATTCTGGTTTACAAATAACTTCTGTAGAAGTGCCAACTGCTCCTTACTGAACATATATCCATGTGTATATTACTTTCTTTCACCTTGAAAATTGGATGGTCTTCTATACAACTTCTAGCTAACTAGCGTAACTAGTCCTGTGACAATGGTCACAACCAGAGATTTCCTCCCTTCTTCAGTTTGTGATCAGTGGTCTGTGTCCTTTTGCCCTCAAGACAGTCATTAAGAACAGTTGAGGTTCTAAAATCAATTTTTTCTTGCACTACTCCCTCATAATTGCTGGAAACACTTCTCAAATTGTTGGAAGTGGGTGTTATCCTGCATTCCTCCCCCTAATCTCCTCACAGTCAAGTTGAGTTCAAGGAGAATTTATATATTCTCTTCTGTTCGTGTTTTGCTTGTAGTAGGCAGCCTCTGACATACATGACCACTTATAAAGATCAACTTGTGGCCAATGTTTTGTGTGAGCATGTTATAGCACTGAATGACGTCCATCTCTCATTGTCTCAAATCATGCACAAGTCCTTCACTTCAAACAAGAAGGCTGAATTCTCTATTTAAGAATATGTTTCTCTAGCTACCTTCCATATTTCTTGGGCAGTCAAACAAAGAAGAAAATTTTCTCAAATATTGTTTGTCATTAAATTGACCAACCAAGATATGAATATCTTGTTTTCAGCATCCCGAACCTTGTATTTCTACACAGAATATGATGAGGAGTACCCCCTTACCTTTTCCCTTCATGTACATCAGAATACTGGATGGTCACTTTGCCTAGTATTGAGAGAAGGAGAAGCCTTGAGGGTCCCTTGGACAAGAGGTATTGCAGTAGCCATGTCAAATGACGTGTTTTGCATACCCTGTTTGTCTACTTTCGTGGTAGAGAGATGGCCAAATCTGAGTGAGGGATGGTAAAAGCATATTCCAGCTTTGACACCATGTAGAAAAGATCAGATTGGGGTTGCTTTCTCATTCATGGCATTGTTCCGTAAGTTTTGAAATTCATACATAGGACCATAGTTTAACAAGTCAGCCATAAATATCATTCAATCAACAAATCAAAACAATTTGAATATTGATAAATATCATGAAATGCAAGAGAATAAAAAAAAGGAAATATACAATAAATTAAATAAATCTGAAGAAGGAAAGACAATAAACACGCCTGCATTTATAAGTAGGGCCACATGTTCACCGTGTAACATATGTATGTGGAGATGGAAAAAGAGAAGTTTGAGGGTTTGACTTGATTACTCTGCCTTCTGAACCATCTTATGATTTTGATTAAACACAGGCATGTGTTATTGTATTTGTCATCACACTCCACTTATTGGAGTACTTATCTATCTAATCCTTCGAGAACACAACATTGTTTATTTTGATTAAAATATATATGATAATGATGTCCGATTGAAGCCCTTTTTCATCCAGAATTGTTTGTTGATTATTGTTTCCTATTGTAAGTCTTGTTTCCAAAGTAATTAACAAGGTAATTAGAAAATAGTTAATATTTTCAATATTTTGTAGGTTCTGAAAAAGGCTGATATGATCCGCAAAAATGCAGTTGAAAGTATTTTGGCTGAGCGAGACATCCTTATATCAGTTCGAAATCCCTTTGTGGTGAGCAATGAGTAGGTCCTACAATTTCTTATCATATGATGACGTTTTACATATGGATATACTTATCTAATATATGTAATTCAATGATGAACAGGTTCGATTTTTCTACTCTTTCACTTGTAGGGAAAATCTTTATTTGGTTATGGAATTTTTAAATGGTGGAGACCTTTACTCTCTATTGAGAAATCTAGGTTGTTTAGATGAAGATATGGCACGTGTATATATTGCCGAAGTTGTAAGCGTCCTAATCTTTGTATTTTGTTAATCTTGCATTTATTTATCTGTATTTCAGTTCAGTTCTCACAATGACTTATTTTTCTTTCTATCTTTCATTCTTCCGTTTCTCTTTGATTTTCTAACAGGTGCTTGCATTGGAGTATTTACATTCCTTACATGTAATTCATAGAGACTTGAAGCCTGATAACTTGTTGATTGGCCAAGATGGTCACATCAAGGTCAGCATTATACAATTTAAATGCACTTGGAAGAAACATATCTTTTTTTCTTTTTGCGGCTATGTTTCTGTAGAACTGTTTGAAAATAAGAGGCCTTGATGATGCTTCTTGGATAGCCTCGTTTTCTTGGATTTCCAAATTAATTTTTGCAAATTTCATTCTTTTGGATATTACTATGATCATTGGGCCTCCAATGTCTTGTAAATAATCCCAGGAATGTTTGGAATTTTAGATGACTTAGCTGTCACTTTGATGACGACCTTGAATGTCATTTAGGATTTTGCTACCATCTCGTATGCCACCTAGACTCTATCAAGTAACAGTACGGCCCACAGACTGTCTCTTAATGAACCCTTCGCTTTCATTGTTCATTAGCCTTCTTTCCAAATAATTGCGTTTAGTGAAGCTTCCTCAGCGGTTGTTTGTTAACTGACTGAAGAAGTGATTTTGTAACTTTCGAGGAAAAGTTACTCTCATGTTATTTTGCATAAAACAACATAACAGGAACCATCTGATTTCCAATAACATACTCGTCCCTGGCACACTTCTGGAAGTTGGCATCCTCTTCTTAGGGCTCTTGTATGTTCTATGGTTTGATCTCTTCTAAAATTCTATCTTATAGTTCATTTCCTACTATCATGAGGGTGCTTTGTATTTTGGTTGAACTTATTGACTGTGAGCGCTGGTTTCACGTGTGAAACTTCAAGAATAATATGCTGAGTGTGCGGAATTAAATTACAGATTTTCCACCCAATTTTTAATTGCTCTTTCTTTTACCATTGTTTCTTTTAAATTATCTGTTCTCACTTCTACTAATTATCATATATCTTAATTCAGCGCACCAATGTAAGTAAAAGCTGCTGCTTCTTATAAATTCTAATCCCTTTCATGACAGTTGACAGATTTTGGGCTCTCCAAGGTTGGTCTTATTCACAGCACGGATGACTTATCAACTTCATCATTTTCTACTGATGATCTTGTAGGAAATGATGAACCAAAAAAAGATCGTTCTTCAAAAGTCGAACAACGTCAAAAGCAGTCAGTTGTTGGCACCCCAGATTATTTGGCACCTGAAATACTTCTCGGCATGGGACATGGTTTGCTTTATCTTCTGATTAAGTAGTTCATCTATTTTAAATAAACATGTTTTAAATTAGTCATTTCAAATTTTTGCTTCTTTTGAATTTAATTTTATTTGATTTACATTCTTATTTATGGTATTCTTGCAGGTGCAACTGCAGATTGGTGGTCTGTGGGTATCATCCTTTATGAGCTCCTTGTGGGTATTCCACCATTTAATGCAGAACATCCGCACGTAGGTGTTTCTGATATAAAAGCCTGTCATATTATTACAAGTTTCAGGAAAAATATGGGAGATGATAGCATTCTTTTTATTTTATGTTATATTCAGTCTTCTTTTTATTTTATTTTTTATTCAATGGCATTTAAATACTTCTTTGCCTAACCTTAACTTTTTATCGTTAATTGCCTACGATTTTCCATTTTGCCCTAATAAAAATAAAAGTTTATTTTTATTTGTTATCCTATGATTTTCCCAAGGACCAAAACAATAAGTTACTATTGGTGCTTTTAATAGTTGAAACTCCTGCTTCCTAAAGTTACAGTCTCATCTTCCCCATGTCAAAAGAGTCTTTTCATCTTAAAATATCAACCAATCCAAAAACATCCTTGTAAATCGAGAAAATTGAGTTGTCACTTTATCAGGCATGAATAATAACTTTATGAAGCACGGATGATAACTTACTTTTATAATCATTGGGAGGGATTTTAATTTTTTAGGTTAGTATCTGTCAATATTATAAGTTATGGATCCTTAAGTATCATTTCCCCTTTGATAACTAGATACACCACTTTGAAGGAATAGTAAAAAAAACTTGGGCAACCAACCAGTTGAAAACTTTCTAATAAAGGAAAATTAAAAACTGAAAGGGAAAATTCTTGAAGACTATTCATGAACATGGGTTTACCTGGTTAAGATCCCTAAGCTAACCTGGTCTAGTATAATGCTTATGTGGCTATCAAACTGGTGAAGGAACCGTGTTTAACATCTAGGAAGCTATAATGGAGCAAAATCGCCTAAATTCATGAATTATCTGCAGCTTTTTCTGGACCATGAATTGCCATTTCATCACCATAATGATTACATGAACGTTTTATTGTGCAAGATCAAAATTCAATATAATTCAATTCAATTGATCTCATTTTAGGACATAAAGGAACTAGATTGGTGGAAAATTTTATTGGGGAAGAAATTGAGAGGCTTACACTTAACACTTTGAAGAACCAAGATGATAATATTGTAATCTTTCAAAGGTGAAACGTTTTATTTACTCTTTTTTTTTTTAAGTAAATATTTTATTTTGTGTGTTACTCTTGTGGATAACGAACATTGAAGCATCACTCAAATGACAACCATATAGAAATAGGGACAGCTTATTTTTCTGGTCAGATATACTAAAGAGAACAGTAAAGCCAGGTCATAATGTCAACGATTGGATTGCCAAAAAAAAAATAAATAAATAAATTCAACCATTTAATAGGCTTCTGCATGTAGTTGTGCTAAGGTCTTCTTCCCCCCACCTAATGTCACTCGTCTTTTTATTGCCGTTTAATCAGAGTAATGATGATTATCCTTTGATGTTTTTTTTTTCATGATTTTTTCTGTTTGAAATCGTTGGATCTTAAAGTGATTTTAAAATTTTTCTAGTTCTATTATTTGAATACATGGATAGCTTAAAACTAATTCTCATGGATTCTGTATGCAGCAAATTTTTGACAAAATAATTAACAGAGACATACAGTGGCCAAATGTACCTGAGGAGATGAGCTATGAAGCATGTGATTTGATTGACAAGTAAGTATTTGAGAATTAGAGCGGCACGTTTTTTTTATTGGATAAATGCATATGCTATATTACCAAAAAGGGGTATGCTATTTAATGGTAATTGTGATGGCAACTGGACAAAATATGTTATCCATTCCCAGTTTGGAAGTAATTGCTTTAAATATTGTATTGCTGAACCTTAGGAAGAACATCAGCTAGCTGGTCTTTGGTGAGGGCATGGGGGAGAACAAATTAGTCTACTATCTAAATGTTGAGTTATAGATAGCTGGTTTACTGTATCTCCTTCTAGTAGTGCCTTTTCTCTGGATCTCATGGCTGTTCAAACTAGGTTACCTAAGTTCCATCTAGATCTTGAGATGGCCACATCAACGAGATTAGAGTGATCAGATCAGCAGAACTCTGAAGTGCAAGCTTTTTGCCACGCCATTGCTACAGTCTTCCTGCCATTCCACATGCAAATTTCTATATGGCCCGTTTCTCAGAGCTTCTAGAATTGTCATCCTTTGCAATCATATGTCCTATTTTTGCAGTTCATGCGCCTTTATTCTTCATTACTATATGTCATTTAGAGCTGCCTCCATCCATGCAGTGATGGAAAGCTCTGAAGCAATGGTTTTGCGTGAGGAGTGGTTTTCTACATCCATTGCACTGACTGGAGATGACTTAAATGAGTATATTCAGTACCAGCTAACAAAGGACACTAGTTGCTACATTGTTGCTCATACCAGCAAACCTACTACTTGCCTCACCTATTCTTTCCTTGAGCCATGGGTTCTTGATTCAAGTTCCTTTGATCACATTTTTGGTAACAATCACTTTGTCTCTCATATTTCACCTATGCTCCCCTTGTGGGACTTTAGTCGATGGTTCTGAAACTGTTAGTAGAGGATTTGCTCAATCCAAACTTTTCCCTGTATAACTTTTGATATGTTCTTTATGTAACTGAATTGTGAATGCTCCACACCCCATTTCTGTCAACAACTTATGCCCTTGATTGTTGTATTACTATTATTGTTTGTTAATCAAGTGTTGGGATCCCTTGTATTTGACATGCTGTCCCTTCTAAATCCCGTGTCTTTTGCCTGGTCATTTCATCCCTTTAAGTCAATGGTTTATTTCCTATTATGTTATTGTAATCAGACCTTAAGTATCTCTTTTATCATGCCTTATTATTTTTTGTTCTTATTGTAATAAGACCTAGCAAAGCAGTGAGTGAGTATGTTCTAAAGCATTTGAAGAGTTTTACGAAGGTCTAGAACAAAAAAATGGAAAACAAAAATTTATAAGAGTGCAAAAAAGTAAGGAAGAAAATCAAGAGATTTGGAATAAGTAAGGTGCATAAAGGATGAAGGAGAAAAAGTTTTAGTTACATATGGTAATATTAAAAATGGATGGGAGGTCTACTTTAACAAGCTTTTCAATAATGAAGGGGCTCGTCTATCGTCTAGTGATTAGAAGATTTAGTAACTCAAGAAGAAAAATGGATTTGACATTTTATCAAAGGATTTGCGATAACAAGGTTAAGGAAGCTCTTAAGAACATGGATAATGGTATAGCCACTGGATCTAATAATATCCATATTGAAGTGTGGAAATGTTTTGGTGAAGGGAGAGTTTCATGGCTAACTAAGCTATTTAATGGGATCTTATGATCTAAGAAAATGCTCGATGAATAGAGGAGAAGAACCTTAGTTCCTACTACATGAATAAAAGGGACATGCATCAGATCAACTAACTTTGGTTCTTCTGGGGTCCTCGTACACACACACACACACACACGCATAGTTTCATCATATTTTAGAATTTGGAATCACATGGAAGTTGACAAAATTTGGTTTTCTGGTTTCTGGCCTTCACTATGACTTCTATTGATGGCTATTCTCATTGCATTTGGCCATTTGATGAAAACTCTTCTGGGGTTTTATCTTATTTCAATCCTTTTCTGCTTAAAGCCAAAAACAATTTTGCATCTTTATATCTTTCTTATGTATTCACAATTTAAGGACACAATTTTACTCCTTCGAAAAAATTCGTTTTCACTGAAGATTCTTCATGTAATCACAACAAGATGAAGTTGCTGAGCATAAGAGTTTTCTTCTTATTTTTACTAGTACTTTGTCATAAACGTAGCCCTCCATTTCTTTAAACTGATGCTGTACATATGTTTTAATAATCATGTGCCTCATCTGTACTGCATAATCAAATTTCTTGTCCCCTTCTGTTTCCAAATAAGCCTCTTCATCATCTTCTTCCTTGTATTTTTGATTCGATCTGTTTTCCTCATAATCTAACCGTTGGTGACCATAAACTCGGTGCCAAGTCCACCTAATGTATCATCCTTGAGTATTCTTACCTTCAAAAATTTATCGTTGCATCTCTTTAGACACTATTCTACCTTACCTCTGCGAATATTTCATTCTTTGAGACTTCTTTTCGCTTTGCTTCTGGCAATGCTAATCATATATATGTCCGAAGTTCTCCCAATTCCCTACATTGCCTCTCCTAAAGTCACTCGTCTCCATTCCTTTCAGACTTATCACCATTGAACACGCTCTGATCCTCCTGCAAACTCTGCTGATGTACATGTTGACTCACCACCTATTCCAAGAACATCCCCTGCCTTTACCTAATAGTTCTCTCATTGCCATCTATCAAGGTATTTGCTTAACTTGTAAGTTATAACCCTATTATGCTGCTCTATTTCCTTCGATTATGTTTCTGTTCCCAACACTAAGTGCGAATCACTTTTTCATCTTGAAAATTCATTTCTTATTGGCATAAAATGGATTGCCTTGCTCAACAAATATATCACCACTAAAATACTTACCATATGGACTAAGAAAATCCCGATAAAATCCCTTTTGAAACCAGTCCATGTATTTTCTGGTATACGATGGCTGTAATTGACCTGGAGTAGCAGCATTCCTAGGTTTACCTGCATAAGCAATAGGATGTCCTCTTCAAGAAAGAACAGCCCCTGTTGCCTCATTACAAGCATCTATCCCAATAGTGAATGGAATAGAAAAAATCGGGCAGAGCTAACTGGTGTAGAAACCATGCCTTGTCTCAACTTTTCGAAGGAAACAACAGCTTCCTTACTCCATTCAATCTTCTAATATTTCCTTCATAACACTTTTAAGTGGTTTGCTCAAGCTTCTATAGTGTATTAGGAATCTTCTATAGTAGCCTTTTAACCCAAAAACCTTTGATGATTTAATGGATTTTTTACGGACTTGGATTTGGTGCTCATCATGCTCTTCCTTAAGTTGATATTTGAGCCCTCCAAATCTAATCTTGGCCAGACCACATCACTAGAACCCCGTACAGGCCTTCATGTGTGTAAAAATCCATCTTATGGACTCATTTGGTTTCCTTGAGACCTGATGATACCTTCCTATGCTGTCTAGTTTAGAGAAAAAGCAAGTACCATGTAATTTATCTATCAAGTAATCTAGGACTGGAAATGGGAACTTAATACTTGATGATTTGATGATTAGCTTCCTGTAATTTACACAAAACCTCCAAGTTTCTACTTTCTTCTTATCCAACACGATCAGTGATTCAAAGACTTGCAGTATGTAGAGTACAACTGCCTGATCTGTGTAGTGTCTCCAGTCGTGCACCTCATATTGCCTCCATTCAATTTAAAACTCATTACCTTATGCAAATCAATCATGAATCTTCTCGATGTAGCAAGCCATTAAATGCCTAAACCAGATCATATTCTCCCCATTGAAAAACATAGTAGAAAATCATTTGAGGTGGTTTGGGCATGTACAAAGAAGGCCAATGCAGGCACTAGTGAGGAAAGTTGAGGCAGATGTTTTTTTTTTTAGCCCTTTGAAGATAGGTAGAGGGGAGACCAAGAAGCATATATAAGAAATTTATCTAATAGGATCTTTTAGTTAATAATATCTCTGAATAGTTATTGTTGATAGAGCAACGATGTATGATCCATGTAGCTAACCCAACTTATTTGGATAAGGCATCTTTGTTGCATCCTCATTGAACTTGCTTCATGTTTACTGTAATCTGTGTCTAGTTGCTTTGTAGTAAAGCCATTCACCTTCATAGTGGATTACCCCTCTCCCCCATGTGTTGCTTTCAAATTTGTTGTACTGTGACAGCCAACAGTAAGGGTCATTGTGTCTGCTGGTGAAGACTTAAACACTATGACTTGTCTTGTAATATTGAGTATGACCACAAGTGTGTTTTTTCAGATTACTCGCCGGAAAATCCGGTCCCAAGATTGGGAGCAACAGGAGCTGGTGAGGTGTGTTCATTTTGATTAGAATAATAAGTTATGTTTAGTGGCGGCA
>NW_026555805.1:0-49580 GCF_029017545.1 Prosopis cineraria | reverse complement strand
TCCTTCGCTATTTTCCTTGCTAATTCTCTTATTTTAGAGCGGGATTGATAGTCCCTCGCTATTTTCCTCACTAATTCTCTTATTTTAAAAAGGATTGACAATCCCTCGCTAATTTCCTCGCTAATTTAAATCAAGTTATGAAATCAACATCCCTCACTAATTTGGTATTTTAGAGAGGAATAGATGATCCCTCGCTAAATTTCCTCGCTAATTTACATTTTTCTAGTAGTGATCATCACACAACGATCATAAAGACCAATCTATCTGGGCTTAATTAATAAATGCAAATCTATAATATTATAATTTTTCAACAATCTCTCACTTTGATTGCATTAATTAAGCAAGTTGTATAAACGAGCCACAAATAAAATTTAAAAAATAAAAACTTTACGAAATCATTAGATTTTATGGGAAAACAAGTGATATAATATCTCATAATCTTTATAAAATATAATATGAAATTTTTATTCTAAACACCTTCAATAAGATAACAACATAATATCATTAATTCTTATAAGAAAACAAGTGACATGTATAGCGTACCACAATAGAATCATTAAATCATATAGGAATACAAATGATATAGACGCATCTAACTGAACTGGTCTTCTAACCATAACTTGATAAAGAGATGACACAAAATCACTAGGCCCAACTCGCTCAAATTCTCGACTCTAGTTGGAAGTGTGTGTGTGTGTGAAATACATGTTTGTGAGATAGCTGGGTGATTAAAAAAAATACTCCCTCTGTCCTAAATTATAAAATATTTTAGACAAAATCTCGTATATCAATAAGTTCATTAAATACACTTTATAACATTATTTTTTCAACATAAAAAATAAACTTTTAAAAATGCATTTCATTTAATACTCTATTGATAAAAAGAATATTGAAAAGAGGAGAATGTATGGGAAGAGTAATATTGAAAAACTATAATTAATGAAACCTTATTTTTATTAACGTGTTTTATATTTTGAGACGCTAATTTTTTTCTAAAAATATCTTATAATTGGGACAAAAGGTAGTAGTATACTAGAGTGGTTATAAAAATAATTGTTATTGATATATAATGAATGTTACCCTCGTCTTTCTTAGAACTGAGAAAAACAGGCAGGCTCGACTTTTAAGGGCCTGAGCCCTAAAGTCTAATTCTCCATTTTTAATCCTATTTTTCAAGCTCGGCCCTTATGTGAAGGACTCAGGGTTAGGCCCGCAAACCCAATTTTAAAAATAAAAAAATTAAAATTAAATTAAGTATTATAAATAATTAAAATATTTTAAAATTTAAAAAAAATCAAAATTCTCATAATTTTTTAAAAATTAAACAACACATATTTAAAGTTTTTAGTATAAAATTTAAATCTTGGTTAAAAAATAATTCATTTTTATAAATACACAAATATAATAATTATAAAAAAATAAAAAAATATCAAAATTTTATCCTATACACTAATATTTATTCAATTATATTAAATCAATTTTAGAATAAGTTAAAATAATAATATATAATGTGTGTAGATTAGGGGGTAGGTCATTGATTTTAAACACGTGTTCTACAAATAATAATAATAATAATATAATAGGATTTGAAAGGTAGCTCGAGTCTAAGCCCTTTTTTACAGAACTTATCAAAGTTAAGCCCTTAAACTCGATTATTTTAAAAAAATTATTTTTAAAATCTCAACCCTTATTTAAACAGGATATCCAAACTCGATCCTCCAAAACCATCCTTATTCCTGACTTTAGTCTTCCACTCTTCCTCTTTCTCTCTCCAATCATCGCCATTGGCTTCCTTCCCCTTCCATATCGTTGGCGTCCTTTCTAATTTATGATCTAAGAATGGCGGTGGCGGTGGGAGATCTACGAATGGTATGAGAGGGCGGCGGCGTGGCTTAGAGTGCGACGGTTGTAGAGACACATCTTCGATGTGATGGTTGTGAGTGGGATCTCGCTAGAATCCTCTTCTCTCATGTCCT
This sequence comes from Prosopis cineraria, assembly GCF_029017545.1. Taxonomy (NCBI): domain Eukaryota; kingdom Viridiplantae; phylum Streptophyta; class Magnoliopsida; order Fabales; family Fabaceae; genus Prosopis; species Prosopis cineraria. The sequence goes on along the minus strand of NW_026555805.1, from coordinate 47,604 downwards.
TTACGTTGTGGGTGGTGGTGATGAGTCAGAGCAGTCTTCAAGTTTCTTCTTCGAAGAAGGCTGCTGGAAGGACGAGAGAGATGAACAGTGAAGAGAGAGGATCACGACTAAGGGTATTTTTGAACGGAGGATACTGTAACAGGGATTACATATGTTTATTAATGTAATCCCTATTACACCAGATGAGTACTAATTCTCTTTGCCACATGTAATCCCCTTTACATTTCATTAGCCCTAATGGTAGAATGCATCAAGATTACCCCTTACATGGAATCCAACAAAACAGCCCCTGAAAGACCTCACCTTAAAATTAACATTTGTAAAGATCTGTGATCCTGAGTAGCGAGTACGGTGTTCATGGATGACACAGGGTACCTCCATGGGCACTAACTGTGAGAAGCCAAAGAATGAGAAAAATAATGGCTGCACTCCTATAAGGTTACAAGTCTGCTAGCATAATGGATTAACGATTGAGCCAATATAAGAGGGAACGGTAATTATCTTCATCTTCTAACTATGCAAAGAAATTAGCAGGGTCTATCAATGCATTAACTTGATCTTAATAAAATTTTCAAGTTTGTCCATATTAAATTCATCCTTTAAAGAAAAAAACAAGTAAGTTGGAAGTGCATGTTTAATAAGATGAAATGGAGAAAATGATCATAAATAATGCATTTAGTGTGCTTTATAAAAAGGTTCAAAATTTTTCTCATTTTTGTAGCTTATAAATGAGAGCAAAGGGAATATCAATTAGAAGTTACTAGCAAATATAGGGAAATAAGACGTATTATAAATAAGATAGCCAGTCTAATCGGTTAGATTGTAAAACTTCTTACCAATCATTTTTTAAAACATTACAACAAAGACAAGAAAAAAAAGGATGTGAATAACAAAACTAAAGATTCGATGATAACAACGTTAAAAAAATAGCATAAGGAAGAAATGGCAAATTCCTTTATAAAGAACGTTCCTCTGCCATCGAAGGAGGAGACCGATACTCTTTCACAAAGTAAGAAGAAAGTTCGTAAGGTAGATGAGCTATTCTCGAGAACCTTCTCTAGAGTACTTAGGGTGGAGGAGTGGATGGAAACTTCTAAAGGGAAAGCTTCGTACAAGAATAAGTTAATGGAAGATGATGATACAGAGGTGGAAGACAGGCCAGAAGATGCTATAATAATAATAATAATAGGGCTTAAAGGGCAGTTCAAGTTCAAATCTTTTTTTACAGGACTTATCAAAATTAAATCCTTAAACCTAATTACTTTAAAAAAAAATTATTTTCAAAACTCTAAACCCTTATTTAAATAGAATCTCTAAAGTTGATCTTTTAAGCCCGCCCTTATTTCTGACTCTAGACTTCCTCCCTTCTCTATTCAATCATCACCATTGGCTTCCTTTCCCTTTCCATGTCGTTGGCATCCTTTCTAATTTCAGATCTAAGAATGGCGATGGGAGATCTACGAATGGTATGAGAGGGCGGTGGCGTGGCTTAGAGTGCGACGGTGTAGAAACCTGTCTTCAGTGTGACGGTTGTGAGTGGGATCTTGCTAGAATCCTCTTCTCTCATGTCCTTTACCATTGTGGGTGGTCATGAATCAGAGCAGTCTTCAAGTTTCGTCTTTGAAGAAGGCTGCTAGAAGGACGAGAGAAATGAACAGTGAAGAGAGAAGATCACGACTGAGTGGTATTTTAGGACAGAGGATACTATAACAGGGATTACATAGATATTACACCATATGAGGTGCTAATTCTCTTTACTAAATGTAATGCCCTTTACATTACATTAGCCATAATGGTAGAATGTTTCAAGATTACCCTTTACATGGAATCCAATAAAACGGCCTCTAAAAGACCTCACCTCAAAATTAACATTTGTAAATATCTGTGATCCTGAGTAACGAGTAAGGGTGTCATGGATGACACAGGTACCTCTATGGGCACTAACTATGAGAAGCCAAAGATTGAGAACAACAATGGCTGCACTCCTATAGGGTTACAAGTCTGCTAGCATAATGGATTAACGATTAAGCCAATATAATAAGGAACAGCAATTATCTTCATCTTCTAGCTATGTAAAGAAATTGTTACCAAAACAATATATATATATATATATATATGTAAAGAAATTAGGAGGGTCTATAAATACATTAACTTGATCTTAAAATTAATAAAATTTTCAAGTTTATCCATATTATATTCATCTTTTTTTTAAAAAAACAAGTAAGTTGGAACTTGGAAGTGTATATTTTATAAGACAAAATGGAGAAAATGATAATAAGTAATGCATTTAGTGTGCTTTATAAAAAGGTCCAAATTTTGTCTCATTAGCAAAGGGAATATCAATCAGAAGTTATTGGCAAATATAGGGAAATAAGATGTATTATAAATAAGATAGCCAGTCTAATCAGTTAGACTGTAAAACTTCTTGCCAATCATTTTTTAAAACATTGCAACAAAGACAAGAAAAAAAAATTGGATATGAATAACAAAATTAAAGATTTGATGATAACAATGTTAAAAAAATAGCATAAGGAAGAAATGGCAAATTCCTTTATAAAGAACGTTCTTCTGCCTTCGAAGGAGGAGACCGATGCTCTTTCATGAAGTAAGAAGAAAGTTCATAAGGTAGATGAGCAATTCTCGAGAACCTTCTCTAGAGTACTTAGGGTGGAGGAGTGGATGGAAACTTCTAAAGGGAAAGCTTTGTACAAGAATAAGTTAATGGAAGATGATGATACAGAGGTGGAAGACAGGCAAGAAGATGCTATAACTGAAGAAGAGACTATTGACTATGGGAGCATGGATATAGGATTCTCAAGAATATGAGAGCCGACTATGGTAATCTTCACGGACCTCTCAAACCTATTGTGCCCAAACTTCACGTTAGATAAAAAGGAGAAAGACATGATTTATAAGCCTATCAAACTAGCATTAATAGTGAAACTGTTAGGGAAGACTGTAACTAGAACTAGTCTCAGAATTAATTTAAGGATTTAAATTAATTAATTAATTGGGGTCATTAGAAGTTAATACTTGGGTTTGGATGGCCATTTTGGCCCAATGGACCCTCAATAGGTTTAGAATAGGGTTAAATGGGGTATTGGGCTGTTTTGGGCCTAACTTTAAAAATTTAAGTAATGTTGTCTATTTTAAGTTCTTTGTCACGACGAGATGAAAAAATTCATTTTGGCAAGCACATCATAAAATTAAGAGGTTAAGTCTGCACAACATATACACAGACAGAGGTGGATTGTGAGGGTTTTAGATGAGAGTAAACCAAAAGGTTTATTAAGGTTCAAGTTTGGAGCTATTTTGTAGGTTTCCTGAAGCTTTTACAACCTTGGATGTTAGGAAGGGCAGACTAGTGGCAACTCTGACATGCACTAATAGTTATAGAAGGTGATTGATAGGTGGAGGCAAGGCATGTTTTTCATGAAAGTAACATGTGCGCGGATAATCTTGCTAATGGGTATTCCACAGCAAGATAGATGTAAAACTTTGACTGAACCTCCTAGGGAGATTACTAAGTGGTTGTTTTGAGATATGGAGACTGCATTGCCCTCTCGTATGATTACTAGTTATTAATAAAGGAACATATAGTTTTAAGCCCATGTTCACGGCATACCAAAAAACATTTTGAAAAAACATTACTTTTGATCCCCTCACTTTAATTAGGTTTTGTTATAGGTCCTTACACTTTGTGTTTGGTGTTTTAAATCCCAAAACTTTCGTTCATGTACAACATTGATCCTTACATTTTTAAAAAGACATTGATATGGCTCAAACAGTGTCAATAATGCTAATATTGTCAATTAATATATTTAATTTTGTACTTATTTGTCAAATTGATGCTGACAAAAAATATTTTTAATGAGCAAAAATTTTAAAAATCTATATCAGATGAAATAAAAAGGCTAATTGAGACTCTTTAAATGATCACCAAAACGTACAAATTTCATGTAAATTTTTTTTTAAAGATTCTTATTAAAATTTTCATGTTAGCATCAGTTTAACACGTAAGTATAAAATTAATGATATTAATTGACATGTCAATTATTAACATCATTTGTGCTACGTCAATGTTCATCTAAAAATGTAAGGATTAATGTTGAAGATGAATGAAAGTATAGAGATCTAAAATATCAAAAATAAAGTGCAATAATTTATATTAAAATTTAAATGAAATGTAGGGACTAAAAGTGACATTCTCCTGTACAATTTACTGATTGCTTGTGGTTATTTGTGAAATTTCCCCTTTAAAAGATGACCTGTGTGAAAGAATAAAGGCTTTGTTTTGGGTCATAAAGTATCAAGCCCACTTCGATGTTATATATAGGCCTAGGGCCTAGTAGATTTATGTGAGTCACAAATTATAAATAACTAGAACTAGAATATTGAGAGAACCGCAATAAAGCCCAAAAAATCAAGGGAGAATTTCATTAAAAAATTTTATAGGGATTTCAAATCGTGATCAATAGAATTTAAAAATACACTACAAGATTGAAGGACTGAATTGAAAATATAACTTGATAGCAAATATTAAAATGCTCTTTATTTTTAAAAATATAAAATGAACTTGTTAAAATCCTAACTTCATTTGTCATTATATAAATATATACTTGTCAATTCATTGACAAAACTTGTTAATAATATTTTCTACATATTCAATCATGTTGACTACTTATAAAATGAAGTGAACTTGCTAAAACCCTAATTTAATTTGTCATTTCGCTAATTTGTGCTTATAATTTATTAGCAACCTCTGCATGTTCTTTTTTTGCCTTTGTTATAATATGAAGTGGACTAATATATCCTAACATAATTTATCATTTCAATAATATGTGCTTGTGAATTTACTAATGGTGTGTTTGGTTTAATGAAGATTTCATATTTGAACTAAATGCTGTATTTGGATACATAAAAATTTATAACTTAAGATTGCTTCAAATTTAAATCCACTTCAAATTACAATTTTTTTGTAATTTAAATACCCTCTACACTCTAATTATTTAAAATTCTAATCAATTCTAACATCTTGTCTTCTTTACATTTTCATTTATTGATACATTTATTGATATCTCTTGTTGACTAAAACACAAAAATAAACTTGTCATTTTTATTTTGAATCTCATATCATCTCTCTTTTTCATTTAAAATTTTTTGAACTATTCTAATAAAGGATTTTAAATACATGAATTTTAAGTATAAGATTTAAAATGTAAGATTTTAAATTTAAAATATAAATTCAAATTTATCAATCCAAACACTACCTAAGAGAACTTGTTGACAATACCTTCTACATATTCAATCATTTTAACTTGTTAAAATATAAAATGTACCTGTTAAAACCTTAACTTAATCTGTTTTTTTAAAAAAAGGAACTTGGATTATTTTCTATAAAAATATATTTTCAATTCAATTCCTTGATGGTGCAATGTACTTTCAAATTCTATTGATTCTAGCCCTTTAATAAAATTCTCCCAAAGATTAAGTTAATAACAATTAGGTTTTTGATAAAATTTTTTAAAAAATGAATTATAAATATCAATGTAAAAAATTGTAAACTAAAAACTCATATATAAAATAAGATTTACATTTATAACATAAATATCATATTTGTAATTGTAATTAAGTTTTTAAATTTATAATTATTTATCTCGGTATATGTACAACTTTTTTTTTAAAAAAATCTGGAATCTAATTATCATTCATGTGTTGTTTTGAACTTTAAACTATCATCCTCCCTTGAAAAATATCTCATTCCAAATCCTTGCAATATTATTAATGTATAAAAGTCGGGCCTAATCTATCTGCCTACTTTAACTTTAATTGCAATATTTGTTGCATCTAGCGTGTTTATTTTCAATTAGTGTTATTAGTCCATGTGTGGATCCCCTTTTGATGTCATGGAATTTTGTTGCAGAACCAAAATTGAGATGGAAAAACAAAAATGAAATGAAACTAAACTCAAGCCAAAAACTAATAATTAAAAACAAAAATAGGGGAAAGGGAAAACTACTGAAAAAGGAGGGGAAACAATTTCAAGCAATCATATGGCCTGATCTGATTAAACATTGCAAACTTCAATTAGGGTAGCTCTCTCAATTTTTTTTTTCAAAAGTAACTTTAATAAACAAATCATTTTATATTTATTTTAAAATGAAACATTATATTAAATAGAGATAAATATAAAAATTAATGTTAGTTTATAGATAACAGGATATGCTTCAGTAAAAATATCTTATATTTTTTAATAAAAGAAGTAAATTTTATTAATTTTGATAGTCCATTTAGTTTTAAGGGAAATGGAGGGGATGTGAAGGATTTTACTTAATTTGATTTAATAAAAAAAATAGTGAAGTTGAGTTAAAAGCTGTTTTTTTATTAATTTTTCTTACCATCTTTTTCTTTATTAAAATTGTATAATCCCAATTGTCTATTTTTTTTAAAAAAAGTGAAGCTTTTGAAAATCAACCTCATTTCCCTGCTTTCCATTTCTGATTAAATTTGACGTAAAATCTAGTTTTATTTAAATGTTAAGAATTTCATTATGACGTTGAAGTTGATGGACAATGCAGGGTGGGTCCTGAGGAATCCGCGTCAATATTAATTGTCGTAGCGTGTGTTTGGATAGCGTTTTTAATCAATTATTTAAAAAAATTAATTTTTATCAAAATTATCCAAACACTTATTTTTTTAATTAATTAATTTTTGAGCCAAAAATTAATTTTTCTTATAAGCTAAGAATCCAAATTTTTGCAAAAGAAAAAAAAACATTAGAAAAAATTATAAAGAAAGGCTAAAAAAATTATAAAGAAAGCACATGATTTAATAAAAATAAAACAAATTCTTTTCTCTTTTTTTTTCTTAATAAAATTCAAACTTTGTATCCTTAAAAAAATTACTAGTATGAGTTTCTATCAACCATCATCTTTTACTTAGCATTTATTATAAAACTAATTCAAATAAAATATTAATTAGTGGATGAAAATTAATTTAAAATTTAGAATTATGACAAAGATTATTGTAAAAGTTTAGAGAGAAAGATTTTGTATCATTTATGACAATACTACATTTTTTGTATTGCCAAAATTTTAAAACAATGCTTAATATCTTCGTTAGAAATGATTATATCCATAATATCATTAGAAATTAATTTATATATTATCATTTTCATTAGTTATTGTAAAATTGATGTTTGGTATTTAAGAATTAAATCTTTCTCTTTTATTAAATTTTTGAGTTATTTATTTACGTAAATTAAATTATTGATATTAATATAATTTAAATTTTTATAATTAATCAAATATGTAATTTAAATAATATATTTTACTTTTTAAATAAAATTTAACAAATTTAATAGTATTAAATACAAATATATTAAAAATTTAATTTTAAAAAGCAATATCTTTTATAGTAGTTTATATAGTTAAAATATTTTTAATTTTTTTAAAATTAATTTTAGAAAAACAGTATCTAACTAGATTGCGTTATAATATAATTATTATGATTAAATTTATTACTTAATTAATTATTTTTATAATTTATTATACTCTATTAAAATTTAAATTGGCACGTAACGGTCCAATAATTACCTTCAATTCCAAGTTCCGTGACTGCACAGTTTTCTTCCTTTCTTCAGCGAGCCAGCGTTAATTTCTTGCGTTCTCATCAGCTCTTAAGCTCATCTGAACCTTTCTGGCAAAAAAGAAGAAGAAGAAGAAGCTCATCTGAATCTTTTACTTTATTTTTAATTGACCTTGACTGTTTATTTTAAATTTATTTTGTCAGTATTTTTAATAGAATAAGATTTACATATTTAACTTTATATATTTAATATACTTATTTCTAATCAAATCATAACAAGTGAATTTTAATATATTAAGAAAATTAATAAAAAATTTATTATAAAATAAATAATTTATAAAAAATTCCACATGTCTTAATTTAATGGGAAAAAAATATATTAAATATATAAAGCTAAGTATATAAATTTTTTTAATATTCTATTATTAAAATAAAATTTTATCAAAATTATAAATTTTTTTAATAAATCTATAATCAATCTGATTAGTGCAAATTTAATCTAAGCTATTTAATTTAATATAATATTTTTTTATAATTTTATAAATTGACTATCCATATATACTCTAAACATAACAAATATAATTGAATGATCTAATTTAATATTTAAAATTTTATTTATGTAAATCAACTATCTAGATATACTTTAAATAGCATAGACTTAATATTAAAATTTTCATATTTTTATAAATTTTATTTTAAAAATGTAATATGAAAAATACTAAAAAACATGAAGGGAGAATTTTAATAAAGATCTTTTGACCATACTTATTTAAATTTAATGCTCCTAAATTTTTGAAATTATACTGCAATCTAGGGATACTGATTTAATACAAAATTTTTGAGATAATGATAAAATTTCCCCACATTTAAATTAATATAAAAATTTTTCTACTTTATTTCACCTATTAATTTACTTAGGAAATCTTGTTACTTGTTTCTATTTTAGGTTTTTAAATCATCTTAAAATAACTTGTTAATTTCTATATTATATGTTATTCATTTATTTACAAAATGTTATTCATTGCTCTACTTTACTTGCTTATTGCCAGACTTTCACTTGATTTCATTCTAAAAAATGAACAAGTAAAATAAGGTAATTAGAAATATTTTGTAGGTAATTAAATAAATAAAGTAAGGTAATTAATAAGTGAAGTAAGGTAATTTTAATATTAATTTAAATGTAATGTTATCATTTTTTTTAAAATTTAATATTAAAATAGTACCTTTAAGATTATAGTAAATTTTTAAAAATTTAAGAGTTTTAAATTTAAATAAATATAATTGAAAATATTTATTAAAAAAGATTCACTGAGAATAAAATTAAGGATTTAAATGAGATACATGCTCATCAATGTAATGAGCACATAATGCAGTATCCCACCAATTCTCTGTGTCCTCATTAAATGTGCTTTTATGGAGCAGACCTAGCTTGAATAATAAAAAGGGGAAAAAGCAGATATCACCCAAAATAAAAAATAAAAAAGCAAAGCACATCATCAATGGCAGACACAGGATCCTAAGCTAGTAGAAATATAATTATATAAAATTTAAAAATAATAAAAAATAATTTAATACATATAAAATAATTATTTAGTTTTGTAAAATAATATTAAAAAATAAAATTAAAATGATTTCTTATAAAAAATCAAAATTTAAATATAATGTACTTAAAAATTTAAAATATATTAAACTTAAGAGAAATATAAAAAAAACTCTATTTTATAAAGACTCAGTTTTTTTAATTTAAATATATTCTTATTTGAATTTAGTGAGTTTAAAACTATTAGGGTAATGAATTTAAAAAAAAAATTCAGATTTTCCCAAGTTGAGTGGGTACTTGCCCACACTCAACTATACATGCATAAATAAATTTCCTAAACTCTTTGTTATTGCAGCTTAATTAAAAAAAAGTTTGAAAAATTAACACTCAAATCTCACATAAAAAATTTATTATTAAAAGATCTTATAAAATTTATAAAATATTTTTAAATTTTAAATTATATATTTATAACTTAATTAAAAATATTGACAATTGAATAATGACTATTTACAACTTATTATTACAAGTTGCCATTTTCTTTTACGAGTTATAAATAACCTTTATCCAATCATTAATATTTTTAGTTAATTTATAAATGTGTAAAATTTTAAATTTAAAAGTATTTTATAAATTTTATAAGATTTTTTAATAATAAATTTTTTTACGTAAGATTTATATGTGATTTTTGTTTTGAAGTTTCATTCGTTGAGAAATACTTGATCAAAAATATTTCTTTATTGCTTTTCGTTTGTTTAGTCTCTCTATGTGTCCGTTTGGATATGTCTATAATCGATTTTATTTTCAAAAAAATCGATTATTTAGTTTATTAGCCAAACATTTAAAAAAGTAAAAAATCGATTCTAACCCTTAAAATCGATTTTTTTCAAAAGCTAATATTCTAAGCTTTTCCAGAAACGCTGATAAAAAAAAACTGGAGAAATTACATAAAAAGGTCCAAAAAAATTATAAAAAAGCACAAATTTTTTTTTTTAAAAATTAAACTCCCTTCTCTTTTCTTTTTTTTTTTCTTAGTAAAATTCAAATTTTAAATCTTTAAAAAAGTTGTTAACATATATTAAGTTAAAATCAATTTTAAAAAAATAATATCCAAACAAATTACGTTATAACATAATCAATTATGATTAAAATCTACCACTTAATCAATTATTTTCATAATCTATTATACCCAACTGAAATCCAAACGGACCCTATATTGACCGGTAGGTTTGCTCCATCCAGCATTGCAAGCATCTATCTGTAAGAAGACTTTTGGTAAGAAAGCTTGAAATACATTCAAATTTCAAAACATGTCTTCACTGGCCGTACCCCCAGTTCTTCCCTCCCCAAGAGACGACGCTATCCAGCTTTACCGTGCTTTCAAGGGTACTTAATTTCTCTCCCAGTGTTTTGCTTTAAATCTGTTTTCTGTCTTCAATTTTGCTGTTTCTTTTCTTTTTTTTTTTGTTTTGGCCTGACTTGATCATTCTCAAGTGAGTTTTGGTTTCTTTTTGCCGTGAAATTTTGTGGGTTATTCTGGGGGAGACCTGGTTTTAGTCGACGCTGAGGACCTTCTTGAAGCATGAACTGGTCTTTGTACGTTAAGTGTCTCAAAAATAAAAAAAACCCGTATGAATTTCTTGGCGGGAACAACTTTTCTAGTTTATACTAAGTCACATACTTTTGGACAATAGTAAGGTGATTGATTGGTTAATTAGCAAGCTTTAACAATGGAGTCTGTGATCTGGCCAGAAAACATGTCTGACATTTTCCAGATAACTGGATAGATTCCAAAATGATATCTTAAGGCCATTGCTAATTTGTGTTGTGCCCTTTTTTTATTCATTGTCCACTTCTTTTTTACTTCATTTATTTTAAAGAATTCTTTGCATTCACAGGATTTGGATGTGATACTAGTGCTGTTATCAATATACTTGCTCACAGAGATGCTACACAACGTGCCTACATCCAACATGAATACAAAGCTATGTATTCTGAGGACCTTCTTAAACGCTTAGCCTCTGAGCTTAGTGGCAAGTTAGAGGTACTCTCTCTCTCTCTGATCTTTTTATAAGATCCTATGAACTACTTTGCTAAGATTAAGGATGTTAGTTAAAGTTAGTTAAATGTCCAAACTTTTACAACTTTTCGAAATCACCGTTTGATGGGTATCTCTCATTGGAAAGAGAGGATGAAAAATACTATTGATTCATTTTCAGGATGCTGTGCTGCTTTGGATGCATGACCCTGCTGGGCGTGATGCAGAAGTGATCAGGCAGGCACTATATGCAGATAATCGAAGCCTTGAAGCTGTTACTGAAGTGATATGTTCAAGAACTCCGTCCCAGCTACAATATTTGAAACAGATATATCATTCCAAGTTTGGAGTTTTTCTTGAACATGACATTGAAAGGACTGCATCTGGAGATCATAAAAAGGTGAGGTTTTTTCTCTGGGCTTGTGCGTCTGTGTGTGGCTCCTAGGAAAGCCAACTTAGACATTCCAAAGTACTGAAATAGTCACACTTGCTTCCTAATGTTCAAGCTGTTTATATCACCTGTGGTTGGAACATTTCTTGGTGATGTTGTTGGGTTGTTAAGTGTGAGTGAACTTAGCTTGATGTGCAGAAAAGTCTCACATCAGATAGAATGGGCTAAAGAAGAGGTATATTAGTAGAAAAGATCCATAAACTTAATGTTCTAAGGTTCATGTTAAGATAAGAAAACCTGAAAATTTCATTTTGAAGATATGAGAACAATGGAGGTGCTATTGGTTATAACTTTTTTGTGTGAACAATGAGTCAGATCTTGCTTGCATATTTAAGCACTCCCCGTCATGAAGGCCCTGAGGTTAACAGAGAGATAGCTGAGAAAGACGCAAAGGTTCTGTACAAAGCAGGAGAGAAGAAGTTAGGAACTGATGAGAAGACTTTCATCCAAATCTTCAGTGAAAGAAGTGCAGCACAGTTGAATGCCATAAGTTCTTATTACCATGATATGTATGGCCACTCACTGAAGAAGGTATCATTTATATGATCTTCCCTTTTGAATTCTATCTTCTTTAAAATCTTATTCTGATGCTTAACTACACTTCGAACCTGTATCAGGCAATAAAGAATGAAACGTCTGGGAGTTTTGGTTATGCACTTTTGACGATAGTTCAATGTGCACAGAATCCAGCAAAGTATTTTGCAAAGGTATTGCCCTGCTCTCCATAAAGAAGCAACATATTGTTGTGATTAATTTTCAAGTTTTTATGCTTGTCGCTTGACCTGCACAGTCCCTATAGTTTCACTTAAAATGCTATTATCTTTATAATGTGATTCCTAGTGTAATATGTTAGCCTCTCTAGTTTCAATGCAAGCAATATTCTCTCTTTAATAATTTGAAACGTGGGTTGCAAGGGTGGAGCTAGAAAATAGTTTTAGAAGGGGCCAAGATGATAAAAGATATATAATAATTGAGGGAAAGTTAACTCAATATATATTACTCACATAATATAAATATTTTAACATGTATATTTATATTCAATTTTACACATATATAATAAAAATAAGAGAAAACATAACCTTGTGTTCTTACACTTTACTTGAGTTTTGCTATAGGTCCCTGCACTTTTTTTGGTATTTTTGATCCCCATACTTTTGTTTTTCGATGTTTTAGGTTCCTATAACAGTTCATAAAGTGATTTAAAACATTGAAAAACAAAAGTGTAGGGCCCTAGAACATTGAAAAAAAAGTACAGGGACTTATAGCAAAACTTAAGCAAAGTGTAAGGATCCAAAGTTATATTTTTCCTAAAAATAAATATATACCTTCATTTTATAAGTTTTGTTCATCGACTTTTCATGGCATAAAAATAATTAATTATTATGTCTATGACATTATGATAAATTTCTTAGTAGTTTCTTTCTCAATATAAACTATCATTAAATTGGTGAAAATTTTACTCTCTCCGTTAAAAAATGTAAGGCATTATTTTAGAGGTTAGATGTTAAAGATGTTAAAAAAATGCAAAGCATTTTTAGTCTTTTAAGGTTTTTTTTTAAAGTATCATTATTGAATAAATCACTTTATATTTATTTTAGGTGAAACACCCTATTAAATAGGGCTACATATGAAAAAATAGAGTTAGTTTGAAAACAAGTATTCAGTTAAAAATGCCTTGCATTTTTTAATGGAGAGAGTATCTTTGCTATGAGCATTGAATGTTTTAAATGTGTACTCGGGATCTAAAGTTATTTTCAATCTAAGTTTTATTACTTACTTACTAAATTTATTATTTAATTCTTTCAATCGGTAATTGCGGTAAATAAATATATCAACATAGTATTGATGCTCAATTGTCACAAAATCTTTATGACAATTATATCTCTTTGTTGCAGAGCTTAAGAAAGTTTGTTAGTAATTAATAATTCTTATAATTTCTTTCATTAAATATAAAATGAAAGTATAATCAAATGACATTAACATTTTAGAGCATGTGTAGTTTTATGTTGTTGAAAATAAGTAGATTTTATAATAACTATATCTTCAAGCTACTTTTATAGTTACACTATGCGTGCATAAAAGACTGTTTATAGAATTGAAATAAGAATTTCATCTAATATCTTAATATTTCTATAATGTGCCAACTTAGGGGGCTGAAAATATGTAATCTTTGCATTTTACTGAGAAAAAATTTGAAAGTTAGGGGTGCTGTGGTTCCCTAGTCCCCCTTGTTTCCACCCTGATAGGTTGGGTTCGAAGCCAAAACTTGATTTTAGGGGTGTAAGATAATTTAATTTAAAAAGTATCATTTCTTTTTAAAAAATAATAATTTAATAATTAAAAATAATAGTTAAACTAGGACTAAAATTGTAATAACATAAGTAGATTAATCATTATTTTTCTTTCTAAAAATTATATTGAACCGGTTGATATGGCTTCTATATGTGTGAATATGTTTTTCATATTTTATCTTGATCATTCAAACATTACATATTACCTCTATCCCTATATATAAGGTATTCTTTAGAAGCTTATTTTGTCCTTAAATATAAGGGTTGGCAATAATATTTTGAGTAATTAGACAATTTTACCCTTAACTCCGCCTATGTTTATAGCCGGTCCCAAGCCCGGGTAAAGGAGGAGGGTTGTGTTAGGCCATCAACAGTCAATGTAAAAATTTGTTGAATCTATCATGAACATGAACAATAGACGTTATAATGTTAATGCTAGGTCGTTGCCCGTAAGTAACGCTCTGCATGGCTCGAGTACAGTGATAAGTGAGTTACAGCCGCTGCATCGGCGCCCGGATGTAGTGTTAAATGAGCAAGGGCTACCGCGTCATTCTGGACGCACGCGGCTAAAGAAGTTAGTCCATAAGAGCAAAATTAGATTTGGTACTTGGAATGTTGGGACATTAAATTGTAAATCTGTAGAGGTTGTAAGGGTTATGATTCAAAGGAAAATTAATATCCTTTGCTTGCAAGAAACAAAATGGCGTGGAGAAGAAGCTAAGGATATTCAAGGTTTCAAACTTTGGTATACAGGAAAAGTAAGTGCACGCAATGGAGTAGGCATCATTATAGATAAGGAATGGAAGAAGAACGTTGTAAAAGTTAGCAGAATTGGAGACAGAATTATTTCTTTAAAAATGATAATTAGACGTGAGATTATTAATATTGTTAGCGCTTATGCGCCGCAAGTCGGGACAGAAGCCAGTCTTAAGGAATTATTTTGGGAGGATCTGGAGGGGTTGATTCGACACATACCACAAAGTGAAAAGATTTTTATTGGAGGAGACTTTAATGGGCATATCGGGAGGGAAGCTGGTCAGTATGCGAGGGTGCATGGTGGTTTTGGTTTTGGAGAGCTAAACAATGAAGGACAAACTCTTCTTGATTTCTCATTAGCGTATGATTTTAAGATTGCCAACACTTGTTTCAAGAAGAGAGATGAGCATCTCATCACTTACAAAAGTGGAGCCTCAAGGTCGCAGATTGATTTTCTTTTGGTTAGGAACACAGATAGAAAACTTTGTAAAAATTGTAAGGTGATTCCCGGAGATGCTGTAATGACACAACATAGGGTCCTAGTCTTTGATGTGTGTATTATGAGTAAAATCCAAAAACGTCGACAAGTAGTAACACCAAGGATTAGGTGGTGGCAATTAAAAGGTGAGAAGTAAGATATTTTCAAGCGAAATCTTTTGGATAAAGGAATTTGGGATTCTCAGGGAAGTGCTAACATCATATGGGAGGATATGGCTAATAAGATACGGGAGGTTGCAAAAGTAGTTTTGGGAGAATCGAAAGGTTCTGGTCCGAGAGATAAGGAGTCTTGGTGGTGGAATAATAGTGTACAGGACAAAATCAAGTATAAGAAGAACTGTTTTAAAGCCATACATTTGTGTAACAATGAGAAAAATTGGGAGAGGTACCGTATGGCTAAGAAGGAAACTAAGAGCTGTGGGTGAAGCTCGTTCTAAAGCTTTTGAAGAATTTTATAAGAACCTTGAGACGAAGGAAGGAGAGCAAAATATTTATAAGATTGCCAAGAGTAGGGAAAGAAAATCAAGAGATCTAGAACAGGTAAGGTGTATTAAGGATGAAGAGGGAATAATTTTAGTTACAGATGATGAAATTAAAAATAGATGGGAGATTTATTTTTCTAAACTTTTCAATGATGGAGAGGATTCATCTAGTAACTTAGAGGATTTAGTAACTGGTGAAGGAGAACAAAATTTGTCATTCTATCGAATAATACGTGATAAGGAGGTAAAGGAAGCTCTTAAGAAAATGGCAAATGGTAGAGCCAACGGACCTGATTGTATATCTATCGAAGCGTGGAAATGTTTAGGTGAAGAAGGGGTGAGATGGTTAACTAAGTTATTTAATGTGATTTTACGGTCCAAGAAAATACCTGATGAGTGGAGGAGAATACATTAATTCCTATTTATAAAAATAAAGGAGATATTCAGAATTGTACTAACTATAGAGGGATTAAACTCATGAGCCACACAATGAAATTGTGGGAGAAAGTAATTGAGCACAGGTTGAGATTGGAGACAAGTATTTCTGAGAATCAATTTGGTTTTATGCCAGGTAGATCAACTACAGAGGCGATTTATCTACTAAGGGGATTAATGTAAAAGTATCGTTGTAAAGATAAAGATCTACACATGGTTTTTATTGATTTGGAAAAAGCTTATGACCGTATACCAAGAGAAGTGCTTTGGACAGCGTTGGAAAAAAAGGGAGCACGGATTGCTTATATTAAAGCCATACAAGATATGTATGAGGGGGTAAAAACTAGTATAAGAACGCCTAGTGGTCAAACAAAGGATTTTCCTATAAAGATTGGACTACATCAGGGATCATCTCTGAGTCCTTATTTGTTCAACTTGATTTTAAATGTTTTGACGGAACATATTCAAGAGGAAATCCCGAAATGTATGCTCTTCGCGGATGATATAGTTCTTATAGCAGAGACAAGAGAAGCGGTTAATTGCAAACTTGAGTTATGGAGGAGGACATTGGAGTCGAAAAGTTTTCGTCTGAATAGAAGTAAGACGGAATATTTATATTGTAAATTTGGTAAAGGACTATTCGAAAATAATTTGAAAGTGAAATTGGGAGATCAAATTATACCTCAAGTGGAAAAGTTTAGATATTTGGGAACCATTATTCAAAATGATGGCGAAATCAGTGGAGATATTTCACATAAAATTCAAGCTGGGTGGTTTAATTGGAGAAAAGCTAAAGGAGTTATTTATGACCGTAAGGTGCCTAATAAACTTAAAGGAAAGTTTTATCGTACTGCTATTAGACCGGCAATATTATATAGTAGTGAATGCTGGGCTCTAACGGGACAGCAAGAGCATAAAGTTGGAGTAGCAGAGATGAGAATGTTACGATGGATGTGCGGACATACACGTAAAGATAAAATTCGAAATGAGCACATACGCGAAAAAGTGAGGGTGGCACCTATTGAGGAAAAAATGGTAGAAAATCGGTTGAGATGGTTTGGGCATGTACAAAGAAGATCAAGGGAGGCACCAGTGAGAAGAGTGGAACATATAACTTTGAGTCCGATTAAGAGAGGTAGAGGAAGGCCTAAGAGAACACTCTTGGAAGTTGTTGAACGTGATCTCTTAATTAATAATATTTCTAAAAGCTTGATAAATGATAGAGCACAATGGCGTCTTGCAATCCATGTAGCCGACCCCACCTAGTGGGATAAAGGCTTGTTGTTGTTATTGTTGTTGTAGACACTTTTACCCTTGTCTTGAAAAATGGAATAGATCGATAATTGTATATTTTTCCTACTACCATCATGATATTAGTTATGATATTATTGGAGCTAAAACTAGAAATTATTGTGTTTTTATGTGAGTTCAACTAAATAACAAACTTTTATTGGTATATGGGATTCAGTTAAAAACACCTTATATATAAGGATGAAGGAAGTACCTATTAAACTTTTGAGCCCAAATATTTTATTTAGCTTAGAAGTGAAAAATATCAAGAGTAGGGGATACAAAGTTCAAAATTTACATATCATACTTGTGAATTTTCCCAAATGCACCCTCTCAAGACAACATGCCACTGATTGGGTTTAGTAGTAGAAGTTAATCTTTCACAAGGTGGTGATTCAAGATAAAGCAGAGATGTTCAAATTTAGTACTTGGTTGTATCTCGAATATGATTGTTTTTAATAAGAAACACATGTTCACAATGAAAAGAATAATAATACTCTTTATCCCTCTAGTTTTATTAGAGGACCAGTTACTATGTCCCTCGACTTTGCTTCCCGAGACACTTTGGTCCCTATATTAATCAGAGCAATCTTGTGACTTGTCTCTTAAATTATTTAAAAAAATGGCATTATGAGGTAGTTTAAATTGTTTCTTCTTCATGGAATGCAGGTATTGCACAGGGCAATGAAAGGCTTGGGGACTAATGATTCCACACTTATAAGGGTGATAGTGACAAGGACTGAGATTGATATGCAGTATATAAAAGCTGAGTATTTGAAGAAATATAAGAAGACGTTGAATGATTCTGTTCACTCGGAAACATCCGGCCACTATAGGACTTTTCTTCTTGCACTTTTGGGTCCTAACCAATAGCATGGTTAAGATGATCATGACTCGCCAATGACGCGATGCCATATCAGCATGAAAATCCTTTCGATTAAGGGAAGGTTGCGTGTTTGATTTGTGGGTGGGGGAGTGTCTGAGTGTGGAATTGTAGTTGTTCTTGAAAGGGACGGGGGTTTGTTATTAAGTGCATAGTATTGTGTGGAATAAACTTTGTTTAGCCTCTTCCCGCACTCAGAAGTTTTTCTTTCCTTACAAGAAGATTTTGTTTTTATAAAACATAATTTAGGTGAGTTGGTCCTGAATTTCATTAAGGATTGTGCTTGGCAAAAATACTAAACTTAAACTCATATAAATAGGCCGTGTTTATTCAATCAAAATCTAGCTTAACCTAACTTATTTTTACTCAACAAATGAGGATGGGACCAAGCCACCGGATCTGTGTCTGCATCAATTAGCCATCAAAGAGAGTCCAACAAAAACGTGTAATATGACTTTCAATTCCTAGTCTTTGTTTATGTTTCAAGGCCAAAACGTGTTTGGAGGATATTCTATGGTTAGACCATATAAAAATGAATCTCATGTTTGGAAAAGTATTGTGGAAGCCTGGGATGTGTTTATAAAGGGGGTTAAAAGGAAAATAGGTAATGGTCACAGAGTAAACTTTTGGTGAGATAACTGGATGGGAAGGAACAAACCTTTGATTTATTTGGTAACCACAAATGACAGATTCCTAAATCGTAAGGCCAGTCCTGCTAATTTTATCACGCAGGAAGGACAATAGGATCGGGAAAATTGGTGTAATGTGCTACCTGCTTGGGTTATTAATGAAATTTTGAAATAGCAGGTTCCAACAGGGAGTAGCGATGACATATTCAGCAGGCGCTATGCTTCAGATGGTAAATTCTCGATTAGATCTGCCCATGAGTATCTAGGAAGCCAGGTTACAGGTGAGTCTAATCTTTTTTTGGGGTAAACTTTGGAAATGGAAAATTCATGAAAAATAAAAAATTTTCCTTTGGCAAACCAGAGAGAGAGAATTATGACTAACTACTACATAGCAAAAAGAGGCCTCACCCTGAATGATAAATGCCCTTTTGAATGTAATAAAAGTGAGAGTGTGATACACCTATTGAGATATTGTAAAAATGCCCGGGAGGTCTGGTGTTCATGCATTAATCCTGATCTTGCACAAAAGTCTTTTGGTTTATCTTTGCATGACTGAATGCAGTAGAATGCTAAGAACGAAGCTGCTGCCATTGAAGCGGTGGCCTTGGCACAAGGTCTTCAGTTATATCTGCTGGAATCTTTGGAATGCATGGTGCAAGTCTGTCTTCCTAGATAAAGTATCTACTGTTGCAGGAATTATTCATAGAAGTAAATATGGACTAATGGAAGATGAAGAGGCTCGGAATCATAGACAAAGAATCTACTGTCTTGACACACAAAGCCAAGATTCGTGGAAAGCACCAACCCAAGACTATCTTCTTTTTGATACAGATGGCTCGGTTGACTCACAGGGTCATGCAGCTTGTGCTGGGGTAGTATGGAACTTTCAAGGAGAATGGATCCTAGAATTTCAACAACGCCCTGGGAGTGGGTTCCTCTACTGAAGCTGAATTGGAAGGACTTAAAATAGCACTGGAAATATGTCAACAAAGAAGACTTCGCAAAGTCAAAGCACACACGGACTCATTGGAGGGCTTTCACCTGATTATGGGAGAAAGTGACTCAAGACACCACTTTTGGCCACTTGTTCATCAAATACGGGACTATCTATGTCAAGTAGAAGAGGTGGAGATCATTTTCAAAGGAAGAAATTCAATTTGCTGTGCTGACAATGTTGGCTAGGGATGCACACAATGTAGTACAGGGCTTTTGACTCCTCTCAGAAGTGCCAATTGATTTGCCAGGATATTTATGATAGATATACGAGTTCATGCTCTAGTACCTAGGTTGTATTATCTCAAGCCTCAGCTTGCTACTGTTAAGGGGGAAATGGCCAAAGCGACAAAATTCAAGACTCTCTGTTTATTCAAGTCATTTTTTTATTCAGACTTGGGGGCTATTTTTGTTGGATTTAGGAAAGTTTAAATGAGTTAGGTTTTAGAGTCTCATCAAATTTAACACATATCTCCAAGCCCCAATGACATTTACAAAGATATTTACTTTTTTTGTTAAAAAAATATAAGATATTTTTAATTAAATTTCACATGTTAATAAAATAGTTATTTATTTTTAAATTAACATTATCTTTTCATATATACTCATATTTAATAGAGTATTTTATTTTAAAATAAATATAGAGTGATTTATTCATTAGATATACTTTTGAAGAAAAAAATAATGAGTATACTTTAAAATACTAAAAACACTTTATATTTTTTAATGGAGTGAGCGTAAATTATCTATAATAAAGTTCTCACATCAACAACAATATTTAATTGTTTGATTTTTTTTTAATTATGTATCAAATTCTTATCAACTAACCAATCTTTATTGGTGGTGTGGTCTAATATTTAGCAATTAACACCATGATCAAAAGAAAAAATCAACATATCAATAATCAATTTGTCGTGATCTATTATGCCAAATGGGTTGACTTCAATGTTTTGAGAATAAGAAAAATCTATTTGAAATAAATTATAGTATGAACATAATTTTTAAAAACAACATAAATTATGAAGATCAAACTAATCACTTGTTTTTTTAGGTACACCTAATAGATTCTTTTAGAGTACCTAACTTCATGATGACTTGATCTAATCTTAAAGCTCCATATAAAATACTCTCCGGTTCTATTTATTTCAAAATTTATTAATTCTATTAAAAAATTTAATAAATTTTTAACTATGTTTTTATTAAAACTTACATATTTTAATAACTTATTTTCTTTTAGTAATATTTAAACAAAGAAAAAAATTTATATTAAAAATTTAATAATATGACTTATAATAAGATGAAAAAATTATTTAATAAGAATGCATCGTTTTCAAGATGGGTGGTTTGCGTTCCTTGCCGTCTTCGTTTTGGTGAAATTTTCAATTTCAAAGTAAACCGTTGCATTTGAATAATTAGGAAAAGTTTTTTTGCCAAAAAAAAAATATAATTACGAAAAGTTTATAGATTTTTTTAATAAAAAAATGATAACTTGCTAAGCACAATTTTATAAAAATATTGCTGTGTTGCTTTTTTAATGGACCCCTGCGTTACTTATTTAAATTGTGCTGGCCAATAAATAAATTATATGAACACAACGCTTTCGATTCCATTGCAGCTTCGTTGAGAAGACAATCAAGACGTTGATTACGAAGTCAGAAATATCTCCGTAATACTGCAAGAAATTGGTTTCGCAGAGAAAGATGTCTACGTTGGTTGTACCCCCAGCTCCTCCTTCCCCAAGAGATGATGCTATACAGCTTTACCGCGCTTTCAAGGGTACCTTCTCACTCTCTCTGTCTCGATTTCTCTCCACGTTTTTTTTCTTGTTCAATTTGTTCGTGACAGTGTAATGAATATCCTGCTTGAGGAATAAGAACGATTCCCATTTTTAACTTCAAATTTGTTGGTCGTGTATTTTAACTGATCATTCTCAAGTCAGGTTCAATATTTTTGTGCACAGCATGATTGTGGGTAATTCTGGAAGAACCTGGACGCCTAGGATTAAGGGAGGTCAAATTGGGCACCTTTGCATTAATTATTAAGCCGTCAATTTTCGCTTTTTGAATTGAGTGATGTTGATCTTGTATAACAATTCTGGTGAGATTCTTCAAGCATAATATGATCGGTGTAAATTTCCCAGAACTAGTATGAATATTTTGGGGAACTTATTCTAAAATGAGGGTTTGTTGAGATATTCTTAATACCTTCCTTATTTTACATGCTTGGGATCATAATAAGGTGACTGGATAACAAGCCCTAACAACAGAGTCTGTGATTGGAGCTCAGCTCGGCCGAGAACATTTCGGACATTTTCAAAACTAGATGTTGGTAGCTACCAGACAACTACCAAGATTTCATTTTCTTTGTAGAGTGTGTTCAATTTGCCTTCCTCTTCCAATGTGTGTACTGTAGTTTCTAAGTGGATTTTGTCTTCGTATATTGGAGCTGCTCTTGAAGAGTCCATTCCTCTAGACTTTCTCTATTTTGAAAAGGACTAATTTGACGCAATTTGAAAGTTAAAGGACCAAATTGAATCCCAAGAAATATTAAGGGATCATAGTAAAACAAATAAATAAGGACCAAAATGATAAGAAAACCATTATTAACATCTGTTTTGCCTTACATTAGGAGGGTTTGAAGCCAGGCTACCCACATTTTATTCCATCTTTACTAATCTATTTCATAAATTCTTTGCATTTACAGGATTTGGATGTGATACTAGTGCTGTCATTAATATACTTGCTCACCGTGATGCTACGCAACGTTCCTACATACAACATGAGTACAGAGCTATGTATTCTGAGGATCTTCTTAAACGCTTATCTTCTGAGCTTAGTGGCAAGCTAGAGGTATTAATTAATATTAATTTGAAATCCGTTGTGGTGTGTCATATAATAATCTTTCTTTTGTATTTAGTAAATATTAATTATTATTATTATTATTATTTCATTTTTCTGATTTTCAGAATGCAGTTCTGCTCTGGATGCATGACCCTGCTGGACGTGATGCTGTAATCCTTAGGCAGACACTGGTTGCAGATAAAAGCCTTGAAGCTGCTACCGAAGTGATATGTTCACGAACTCCATCCCAGCTACAATATTTAAAACAGATATATCATTCTAAGTTTGGAGTTTTTCTTGAACATGACATTGAAAGGAATACATCTGGAGATCATAAAAAGGTAAGGTTTCTCTTTGTCCTTGTGTGTGTATGGCTCTTAGGAAAGCTTCCTTAGCCATTCCAAAATAGTCACACTGAATGTGCTCCATTGGCCCAAAAATTCATAATTTTCCTTGCTTCTTAATTTCCAGTTATTTATTTTGACCTGTGAGTTGAACGGTTCTGGTTGATTTGTCTCTTCGAGGTTGAATTGCATTATGCGATTTCAGATGGCTTTGAAATTATACTTTTGCATGAGTAGGAAGAATGATGGGCTTAAAATTTCAAGTACTATATTGTTTTGCCTCTTCCAGGATAGTTCTATTCCATTTTTTTTTTTAATTGGCTCAGTTGCAGTAAAAATCTTTGAATTTACTTTCCTTGTGGTCATTATCTGCTCAATAAAATCTCGCCGGATTTTTTTTTAAGCAGTGACTTTTTGAAGATATAAGAACGATAGAGCAGCTATTGCTGCTACTTTTTGTTTGAAAGTTGCCCCAGATCTTCATCGCATGTTGCTATTGCTAATACTTTTCGTTTACAAATTGAGTCAGATCTTGCTTGCATATATAAGCTCTCCTCGACTTGAAGGCCCTGAAGTTAATAGAGAGATGGCTGAGAAGGATGCAAAGGTTCTCTACAAGGCAGGGGAGAAGAAATTAGGAACTGATGAGAAGACTTTCATTCAAATTTTCAGTGAAAGAAGTGCAGCACAGTTGAATGCCATAAGTTCTTATTACCATGATATGTATGGACACTCACTGAAGAAGGTATCTTTTACATGATCACTTTTGAATTCTATCTTCTTGAAAATGTTGTTCTTGTGCTTAACTACATTGCACCCATATCAGGCAGTAAAGAACGAAACCTCGGGGAATTTTGGTTATGCACTTTTGACAATAGTTCGATGTGCACAGAATACAGCAAAGTATTTTGCGAAGGTATTACCTTGCACTTCAAAGTTACGGATTTACTTCTTATAGCAGTATAATTAATTTTTTGAATTACCAAACGTGGCAGTGACCACAGCTTGGCTATGCTTTACCATGACCAATTCAATGGCAGCTACTATTGCAGTATCATTTAATAACAATGAAACAACAATTTTTTCTATTCAATCGCAAGCTTTAATGTCATACTGAGGATGGAGGGTGCAATAACTGGTGCAAATTTTGATGGTACAAGTTATCCTTGCATGCCCTATTTCTATATCTGATAGAAAATATGGCAAATGTTATTTTAGAAAGAAATAATTGTTTTTGCATTATTTAGTATTTTGTAAGTTTCATTCTAAAGGAAGGAAACCTGACCTGCTTTTGTTTGTTCTACTCTTTATTTAAATCTGCAAGTTGAGCTTTCCTTATAGGGAAGGAAACCTCAAACTTATATTTTATTTCATTTTATGTTTCCTTCATAAGATAAAGTTGGAGTAGCAGAGATGAGAATGTTACGATGGATGTGCGGACATACACGTAAAGATAAAATTCGAAATGAGCACATACGCGAAAAAGTGAGGGTGGCACCTATTGAGGAAAAAATGGTAGAAAATCGGTTGAGATGGTTTGGGCATGTACAAAGAAGACCAAGGGAGGCACCAGTGAGAAGAGTGGAACATATAACTTTGAGTCCGATTAAGAGAGGTAGAGGAAGGCCTAAGAGAACACTCTTGGAAGTTGTTGAACGTGATCTCTTAATTAATAATATTTCTAAAAGCTTAATAAATGATAGAGCACAATGGCGTCTTGCAATCCATGTAGCCGACCCCACCTAGTGGGATAAAGGCTTGTTGTTGTTGTTGTTGTATGTTTCCTTCATAAGAAGGAAACCTTAATTGTGGCTTCTATAAAAAGCCACCATGCAGCACATGTAAGGGAGTTCTAAGAGTTGGAATGAATTGCTGTTCTATTCCCCTATCTATCAGTTCTGCGTCCCTCTCCACTTCCCCTGCTTTCTCTGTTTTCTGTCATCTCTCCCCTCTGTTTTCCCTCCCCCTTCACCTCTCACTCTCTGATTCTGTTTCTTTTCCTCATCCTATTCTGTTCAAATCAATGTGAGTGTGTGTGTTTTACATCAACTTGGTACCAGAGCCTGGTTCTGAACGTTCCTAGGCTGTTTCCGCGGCCGGAGATCGAAGGAAAACTCTCAGGGGAGCTCAGCATACTCTGTTCACGCTGCCAGCACCCAGAATCACATTTCCCGACGTCAGATCCAAAAACGGACGCTACCATCGTGCTCAGAAGGGAAAATCCGGTCACACGCGCCGTCACGCGCCGGTGGAGCTTCTGCGCGTGGTCTTCACTCGCCTCACGCGCCGCCACACGCGCCGTCCGTACAGTCGCCGCCAGAACGTGATTTCAGTGTTTTCTGTGTGTTTTCGCGGAATTTGTTCAACTTTGAAGGAGCTGAGGGGCGCAATCATCATCTAAAACTTATTTGGGGGTAAAACTTTTTTGTTTTGAGCTCCTAAAGCAACGCTGGTAAGGCCGACGACCCTTTCATTTAACTGGCTTACTTGGTTCTTAAAGGGAGGTGTTTCATTCATAGCTAGTTCTGAAATCTTTGTTGTGTGGTACTTTGGTTTCTTTGAGCATTGCAATTTTTATTTTATTTTTATTTTTTTTAATCATGTTTTAATATTTTGAAAATATATAAATATATATATAAAAAAAAAAGAAAAATTTACATTGATCATTATGTTGTTAATTTGTGACTTTTGATAGCAGTGTTCGTATAACCTAAGACACCTACCTCACACACAATCCTGCCCTATACTCGTGTCCAAAAATTACCCTAGATTAATTGAAGTTTCTAACGGTTTTCCTGAAAGGTTTTTGAACCTTCGGAGATTTCTGTGAAGAATTCACTCGAGTTGTTACCTATTTAGCATACGATCCCTGTGGCATTTTTGAATTCTCAGAGGGTTAGTGTTGTTAAAGAAGGGACTTCACCTATTTAGTAAGGGCAACTTGGGGGCCTTTCTTCCTTAGGTTATTAAATCCACACCAAACTTGCACTTTACCATACCATCTTTGTCATTGTATGACCATTCGTGATTTATACGATAAGCAAGCTTTATTAGACCAAGAAATTACTGCCCTAAAATCTGTCATGGCTAATAACTCCCAAATCACCCAAAATCATCTTGAGGAATCTGAAAGGACTCAAAGGGCATATGTGGACCAGCGGCTAGATGAAATTAAAGAATTCATGGACAATAAATTTAAAGAGATAATGGGTGCAATTCAGTTGACATACAGACAAGATACAGGGAAAACAACTGAAGGGATACTCGAAAGACCTATCATTAGAGGAGAGTCAAGTCTTAAAAATGAACAATTCCCAGTCCACAATCAACTTAGAGGTAATTCCCTTAGGATTGGTCATTCCTCTAGAGCTATGGGTGAAAGACACAGTAGAACATTTCCTCATGAGTTTACCAATCATCATTCTGATGACATAGATGATACTTGGGATGGGCAAGGGCCTGAAGAACAACATCATAGACCATACCAGTTAGTCCATAGGAATGGTAGAGAAGGCTTTAGAAGGACACATATTGATGACATCACCAAAAAGGTTAAAGTTGAAGCTCCTGAGTTTGATGGACGATTGAATCCTAGTGCATTCCTGGATTGGTTAGCTAGCATGGAAGACTATTTTGAATGGTATGACATGAGAGATATTCAGCGAGTTCGGTTTACGAAGATGAAGCTCGTGGGATCTGCTAGGAAATATTGGCAAAATGTCCAAAGGAACATTGAGCGACAAGGTTATCCACCGATTGAGACGTGGGATGAAATGAAGGCCAAGCTGAAAGAAAAATATGTGCCGACTCATTATAAGAGTCAACTGTATGACAAATACCTTAATTTGAGGCAAATCTCCACAGCTTCCGAGTATATTTCTCAATTCGATGACCTTATGATTAGATGTGACGTGGATGAAGAGGAATGGCGCATCATTACCAAGTTTGTTAATGGTCTCAAGCCATATCTACAGAAGGAGCTCAAGTTAAACTTTCCAGAGTCTCTTGAAGAAGCTTATCATAAGACTTTAGAAGTAGAGTCTCTGTCACAGTACTCGTCTGCAAAGCGTATCGACATGCAGAGCAATCTGTTTAGACAAGCACGAACTTCCAGTATGTCTGAACGACCAACAGAACACTTACATCTAGGCCTAGCTCGTCTTTTACACCTACTCAAGCAATTGGGTTAAGGGGTAATACTTCTAAGCAGCCTAGTGAGGCTATAGTTCCTGCTTCCCGCCATAACAATTCCTTTGTCGAGTGTTTTCGCTGTCACTCAAAGGGTCATATTGCGTCAAAATGCCCACAGCGTACTCTAGTTATTGACTCACAATATGAAGGTGAGGAAGACAATGCAAATGCTGACGTTGTCGTAGATCCAGTTGAGTGTCCTTCAGATGTCGATGAGGACATCATCATTGATGAACATGGGTGTGAGACACGTCGAGTTGGAGTTATGCGATGCATTCTATCTGTCCCTCTGCCTAGTGATTCGTGGAAGCGAACAAGTATTTTCCATACTTTTGTGAAGTGTGGAGATAAAGCTTGCAAATTGGTGATTGATGGAGGGAGTTCTAGAAACGTTATTTCTAGTCAAGGAGTAGCCCGACTCAATCTCAAGACAGAACCTCACCCAGAACCTTTTCGTGTTGCATGGGTCGACAAAACTTCTTTACCAGTCACGCAACAATGTCGCGTTCCTCTTCACTTAGGTGACTATAAAGAAGAGATTATTTGTGATGTTCTTCCAATGGATGTTGCTCACATTTTACTTGGCCGACCGTGGCTTTATGACCACAATGTTATCAATCATGGTCGTGAGAATACCTATACATTTAAGCATGGAGGCAAGACGATCCTGTTACGTCCTGCTAAGCCTGACAACGAAGGCAAAGGCTCAAGTAAATCAAAGGGCACAAAACCCAAAACCCACAATTTGCATCTTCTGACAGAAAAACAATTTGTACAAGAAAGCAGAGAGAGTACGATCGTGTTTATTTTGGTATCCAAGATCTCGCAACGAATTGCTACTACTTCAAAAATGCCAGAGGAAGTGCAACAGCTCTTACAACAATTTCGGGATATCACTCCCGATGAGCTTCCATCTGAATTACCACCAATGAGAGAGATCCAACATGCAATTGATTTCATTCCAGGTTCACAACTCCCCAATCTACCGCACTACAGGATGAACCCTAAAGATAGAGCAGAGCTTAACCGACAAGTCAGTGGATTGTTGGAAAAGGGTTATATCCAGCATAGTATGAGTCCTTGTGCAGTACCTGCTCTTTTAACCCCAAAGAAAGACGGCTCTTGGAGAATGTGTGTAGACAGCAGAGCCATCAACAAGATCACCATCAAGTATAGGTTTCCCATTCCTAGACTTGATGACATGCTTGATTTAGTGTCTGGATCTAGCTGGTTTTCAAAGATTGACCTCAGAAGTGGTTATCATCAGATCAGGATTAGGCCTGGAGATGAGTGGAAGACTGCTTTTAAAACGCAAGATGGGTTGTTTGAATGGCTTGTCATGCCTTTTGGGTTATCAAATGCACCAAGTACATTTATGAGAGTAATGACTCACCTCCTTCGCTCTTACTTGGGAAAGTTTTTGGTGGTATACTTTGATGACATACTAGTTTTTAGCAAGTCAAGAGAAGAACACTTGGGACATCTCGAGTTAATTTTTCTCACCTTGCGTCAAGAACAGTTTTATGTTAACTTGCCTAAGTGTTCATTTCTTCAAAATCAAGTCATCTTCTTAGGTTTCATAGTTTCTGAAAGGGGTTTAGCAGCTGACCCTGAGAAAGTCCAAGCCATTCAAGAATGGCCTGAGCCACAATCTCTTCATGAAGTACGGAGTTTTCATGGCCTTGCTTCTTTCTATAGACGCTTCATTAGAAACTTCAGTACCATTATGGCTCCTATCACTGATTGCTTAAAACAAGACAAGTTTCAGTGGACATCTACAGCTTCCATGGCTTTTCAAGATATTAAGAAGAAGCTTTCTCAAGCTCCAGTCTTGTCTTTACCTGATTTTACAAAGTGTTTCGAAGTTGCTTGTGATGCGTCTGGGACAGGAATCGGAGGTGTACTAAGCCAAGAAGGTCACCCTGTGGCTTTCTTCAGCGAAAAGCTCAATGATGCCAAACAAAAGTACTCCACTTATGATAAGGAATTTTATGCGATTGTGAGATCCCTTGAGCATTGGAAGTACTACCTTCTTCCGCAACAATTTGTTCTATACTCTGATCATCAGGCGCTTAGGTTTATCAACTCTCAGCGGCACTTAAATGCTAAACATGCTAAATGGGTTGAGTATATTCAGGGATTCACTTTTGTGGTCAAGCATCGTTCAGGAACAGAAAACATAGTGGCTGATGCCTTGAGCCGTCGGATCAACTTGTTGCACACTATGAGCGTTAGTGTTGTTGGTTTTGAAAACTTGAAGGACGACTATGCTTCATGTCCAGATTTTGGGATAATATACCAAGAAGTTCGCAGTGATAATCGTCATGAGCATGTTGATTTCATCATTAAAGACGGTCATCTCTTTCGTGGGAGCAAACTGTGCATCCCACGTACTTCTATGCGAGATTTTCTTATATGGGAATTACACGCTGGAGGTTTAGCTGGTCATTTCGGGGTTAATAAGACGATGGCATTAGTCGAAGATAGGTTCTACTGGCCTTCACTCAAGCGTGATGTGGCTCGCATAGTGTCTCAATGTCGAAATTGTCAAACTTCTAAAGCCAGGCGACAGAATACCGGTTGGTATACTCCTTTGCCGATTCCCGAGGCACCTTGGAAAGACTTGAGTATGGATTTTGTCTTAGGATTGCCTCGCACAGCTAGAGGTCATGACTCTGTATTAGTTGTTGTGGACAGGTTTTCAAAGATGGCTCACTTTATTCCTTGTAGCAAAACTACAGATGCTTCACATCTGGCAAAGTTGTTCTTCAAGGAGATTGTACGTCTACATGGGTTACCTACCACTATCGTATCTGATAGAGATGTCAAGTTTGTTAGTTACTTTTGGAAGACCCTATGGAAACTTTTTGGTACCCAATTGAAGTTCTCTTCTGCTTTTCACCCTCAAACTGATGGGCAAACTGAAGTCACTAATCGCAGTTTGGGTAATTTGCTTCGGAGTTTAGTTGGAGACAGGCCGAAGAACTGGGATTTGGTTCTACCCACTGCAGAGTTTGCATATAATAATTCAGTGAATAGGTCTACAGGCATGAGTCCCTTCCAAATTGTTCAAGGTTTTAATCCTAAACAGCCTATTGACCTCCTGCCAATCCCGTTGACATTTCGCATTTCTGAATCTGCGGAATCCTTTGCCAATCGCCTTCATGACTTACATGCTGAAATTAGGCGCAAATTAGCGACAAGTAATGATCAATATAAATTATCTGCTAATACTCATCGTCGATTTCAAAGCTTCGAAATAGGTGATTATGTTATGGCTCGCATTCGTCCAGAACGTTACCCTAAACAAGCTTTTAAAAAGTTGCATGCTCGAGCTGCGGGACCTTTTCGCATAATAAAGAAATTAGGACCTAATGCTTATCTTTTAGAACTACCTTCTGATATGGCCATTAGTCCAGTTTTTAATGTAGAGGATCTTATGCCTTACCGGGGAACTTTTGAGCCTTCCCCTTTGCTTTCTGATGATTTTGCAGGTACTCAGCCTTCACAAGTGCCAATTCCATCATTGCCTGCTGTCTCACCATCAGTTGATGAAATCGAGACCATTATGGATGATCAAATGGTCTTTACCTCTGAGGGGCCCATCCGTCGTTATTTGGTTCGTTGGAGAGGTCGATCTGATGAAGATGCCACCTGGATTTCAGAAGATGAATTCCAACAACTTAATCCTGCCTTGCTAGAAGCCTATCAACTCTCTACCTCTCCGGAGGAGAGTTCTTTGCAGCAGGGGAGAATTGATAGAAAATATGGCAAATGTTATTTTAGAAAGAAATAATTGTTTTTGCATTATTTAGTATTTTGTAAGTTTCCTTCTAAAGGAAGGAAACCTGACCTGCTTTTGTTTGTTCTACTCTTTATTTAAATCTGCAAGTTGAGCTTTCCTTATAGGGAAGGAAACCTCAAACTTATATTTTATTTCATTTTATGTTTCCTTCATAAGAAGGAAACCTTAATTGTGGCTTCTATAAAAAGCCACCATGCAGCACATGTAAGGGAGTTCTAAGAGTTGGAATGAATTGCTGTTCTATTCCCCTATCTATCAGTTCTGCGTCCCTCTCCACTTCCCCTGCTTTCTCTGTTTTCTGTCATCTCTCCCCTCTGTTTTCCCTCCCCCTTCACCTCTCACTCTCTGATTCTGTTTCTTTTCCTCATCCTATTCTGTTCAAATCAATGTGAGTGTGTGTGTTTTACATCAATATCTTATCTGCAAATGGAGGAAATGTCAAGAATTTGCTGTATTGATTCAAAGAAGTATGCTTTGTAAGCACGAACGAATCTTTCAAAACTGCTCATTGCCGAGACATGGATATATTTTCTTGTTTTCTTCTCAATGCAGGTGTTACACAAAGCGATGAAAGGTTTGGGGACTAATGATTCCACACTTATAAGGGTGATTGTAACAAGGACTGAGATTGATATGCAGTTTATAAAGGTTGAATATTTGAAGAAATACAAGAAGACGCTGAATGATGCGGTTCATTCGGAGACATCTGGCCACTACAGGGCATTTCTTCTTGCACTTTTGGGTCCCAACCAGTAGAATAGTCAAAACGATCATGATGTTGGTATTGCATGTGGAATCACTTCAAACTCCACTATTTTTCAACGTAGTAATGCTGTAATATGAGTTGTATTCAGTGTTTGTACTTAGAAATATCAGTTTGAGACTTAAGGTGAAATACTGTTGTGAAGTAATGATCTTAGTGCCTTGTAGATCCTTGTTTCCATTATGATGTAATTTGAGTTGTGTAAATTTCATGTACATGTTTCTATCATAACAATGACTTGTAGGAACTAAAAATAAAAATTTCTTTTTTTTCACTCCGTATTACACTCTGAACGTGGCAGATATCAGAATCTTTTATCATTCAAGAGATTTGAGATGGGTGATTTTATTGGAAGGTGAAACTTCAATGAGACGCAGAAAATTTGGCTGTTTTTGTAATAATCGTTTTATTTTTAATTGTAATTGATACAAGTTATTTAAGTTTAGCTGAGCTTTATATATACTATTTTCATATACATTTAATATGAAATTTTCTATTGAAACACAACCACCTAATTTAAATATTTAATTATATAAATTTATAGAAAGCAAACCAGACACTTGCATGCAAAGAAGCATGATAGCGTAGATAAAAGCTTTCTAAACGTTGAGGACGTAACTTCCATCTTTCTTGCAGCTTCGATGTTGAGACTTTGAGAGAGGCGTGACAGAAATGTAATAGAAATACGAAGAGAATTGTGTTTTGGAGAGGAAAATGTCAACGCTAAGCTTACCCCCAGTTCCTCCTTCCCCGAGGGACGATGCTGTACAGCTTCATCGTGCTTTCAAAGGTACTCTTTCTCTGTCTCGGTTTCTCTCCTTTTATGTTTAAATTGTCGTTCACAATGTAATACAATGACCGATGGGTTTCAATATCTGGGAAAAACCTGGTTTTAGACGATGAATATTTTACGGGAAAAAAGGAGTCCAATTTGGACATCTTTGTGTCAATTAGTACCCTAATTTTCATTCTGTGAGATGAATGATACTGCATTGAATCATGTATGCCAGTATCAATGGCCTTCTTAATTAAAGCATGAATCTGGTCGTTGTGAAGGACTCAAAGCCAATATGAATTTCCGGGGGAATCATTCTGAAAAAATGGATTTTGTTGATTCATTCTAAGGCCGTTTTATATTTTTACATTGGATGACAAGCCCCAACAATGGAGTCTGGAAGGAATTCTTTGTTGGCCAGTTTTTACTGACATTTTATATATTAGATTTTGGCGGCTACCAGATAGTTACCGAGATTTCAGTTTCTTTATAGAATTTTGTAACCTCTTCAAAAGTATGTTTTGTTGTTTCTGCATCAACTTGTGTTCTCATCAGCTACAGCTCTTGAAAGAGTCTGAGTCTTATCCCTGCTCATTTTATTAATAGCATAACTATGCTTTTGGCACTTTTAGTTTGGTCCCATAACTTTCTCTCTGCACCATGTTCCACTATCAGCTTGATCTAATATTTCAACCTGGCCAGTTAAAGTGTTCCAAAATGATCCCTGAGTTCTTTTGTGTTTCCAAATGATCTTTGATGGACGTAATGGAAAGGACGAATACGGCATACATTGAAAGCTAAGGGGAAAATAAAACAGATAGAGAGGGAGAAGAAAGTTGAGACCAAGTTGAAACAAATAAATAGTTAACAGACCGAAATGATTGTTAGCCATTATTAATTTGTGCTGTTCTCTTTTCACCCATAATCCTCTTTTTTTTAATTTCATTTTTTTAAATTCCTTGTATTCACAGGTTTTGGATGTGATACTAAAGCTGTTATCGATATACTTGCCCATCGAGATGCTACACAGCGTGCCTATATCCAACATGAATACAGAACTATGTATTCCTCAGAGTTTCTTAAACGTTTATCTTCTGAGCTTAGTGGCAAGTTAGAGGTACTAATATAACAATAGGGTTACTTAGAACTCCATTCTGATTTGATTTGTTGTTTACAACCATTAATCAAGTCATCAATATATATTTTATTTTACTAGATAAAGCCTTTTTTTATTGGCACTTCAGTAACTATTTTTGTGTGAAGAAAAAAAGATAGCAACTGTTTAGTATGGTGTTCAGTTTGGTTTTTCTGATTCTCAGGATGCAGTTTTGCTTTGGATGCATGACCCCGCAGGACGTGATGCAGAAACCATTAGGAGGACATTAGTTGTGGATCAAAACCTTGAAGCTGCTACTGAAGTAATATGTTCAAGAACTCCATCTCAGCTACAATATCTAAGACAGGTTTACTATTCTAAGTTTGGAGTTGTTCTCGAGCAAGACATTGAAATGATGACATCTGGAGATCATAAGAAAGTGAGGCTTCTCTCTGTTCTTGTTTTCTTTGTGGATTTTTAAAATGACACCCCACCCCTTCCAAAATAGCTACACTCACTAAATATGCTCTGGTGGCTGAAAAATCCACGTTTCCTCACGTCATTGCATGGGATTAGAACATTATAGTTTATTATGGCATTCCAGATGGCTTTGAAGTTATGCATGCGTGAGTTCCAAGTGCTTGGATAGTTCTATTAGGCGTTGTTTTTAATATTTGGCTGCTTTATCTATAAAGCACTTAATATCTAAATATCTATAAATTCACTTTCCATGTGGTCCTCATGTTCTGCTCAGTGAATCTCATTGGGTTGTTTTTGGCAGTTGCAAACCCATTTAAATAGGGAGCCCATTATTTTTTGTTCTAGATATTTAGAACAATGAAGATGCTGTAGCTGATACTTTTTGTATAAACGTCGAGTCAGATCTTGCTTGCATATGTAAGCATTCCCCGTTATGAAGGCCCTGAGGTCAGCAAAGAGATAGCTGAGCAGGATGCGAAGGTTCTCCATAAAGCAGGAGAGGAGAGATTTGGAACTAGAATTACCAACCCATGCATTTTCCGGGAAGAAACGTTGTGATAGATAATTATGATATCGTTTCTATTTATACCCATGTTATCTCAGCGTCATAATCTATCAATCACATTATCTGTCTGTCACAATCAAACAATTTTATTTCTCATCCATTGGTATCCAACTTAAACATAACGAGCAAAACACGCAGCTCAAAAAATACTATTTACAAGTCAAGTCACATGATCTGTCTTCCTCCAGAATACATGTATTCTTGGAAATTACATTCGGGTGCTTACCTTCTTCACATCCATTTCAGGCAATAAAGAAAGAAACATCAGGGAATTTCTGTTATGCTCTTTTGACAATAGTCCGATGCGCAGAGAATCCAGGGAAGTTTTTTGCTAAGGTATTTCCCTGCAATTGGAAATCAGTTATTTGCTTCGTATAGTTGTATCATTTAACTGCAATGAGGCTATAGTCTTCGTATTCATTTACAAGTTTTTATGTCAGACCATGGATGAAAGATGCAATAGTGGACTTGTAATAGTATTTGATTATATTACAGAACTTCTAAACTAATTGTATGCTTGTTTTTGCGAGGCAGGGAACATTATAGTTAGGACTGGGCCTATAATAGTCTTTTAGGCCCGTCTAATTTTTTTTCTCGACCAGTTTATTCCCTTGTAGTTTCACTTAAAATGCCATCATCTTAAGCTGTTCTGGTCTAAAGAAGGTTTTTTCACAAGCATGCTGGAACCTTTCAGGACTCGTTATTGCCAAAAAGCAAGAATGTATCCTCTTGTTTTCTTCTCAATGCAGGTATTATATAAGGCTATGAAAGGTTTTGGAACTGATGATTCCAAGCTAATTAGAGTGATTGTAACAAGGGCTGAGGTTGACATGCGGTACATAAAAGCTGAATATGTTAAAAAATACAAAAAGACTCTGAACGATGCAGTTCACTCAGAAACATCTGGCAACTACAGGGCTTTTCTTCTGTCACTTTTGGGTCCCAATCAGTAGATTTGTCTTACATTGAAGTAATTGGGGGAAGAGTTGTATTTTGTGCTTTGTATGTACTACTATGTACATGAAAGTTTTAGTTTGAAACTAGAGATAAGACGGTTTAACTTGAGCTAAATACATTTTTTTCATGTCTTGCACGGAGTTTGAGAAATAAAGTGCATTGATCATAACTTGTAAATTGTATGACTTGACATTTTTATATTATAAAATATGATTTAACTTAATTTGCTGATAGCTATACTTGATGGTGTCATAATATTTCAGTTTTACTGATTATCCCCACTGTACCGTTGGGTTCTTTTAATGTCTTCTCTTCTGAACGCCCTGCCACTTTTGTGGTGAATTAGTGTTTGTATTTTGATACTTCGAGCCTTCGGGCTTGCCCTGCTTATTCCAAAAAAAAATATTTCAGTTTTATTTCATTTCTTGCTATCATTGCAATTAGACTTAAGAAGGTTGATAAGACTAAGCTCACTCCCATCATGTTTGTCTGTATATGCTCACCTGAAGTCCATAAATTGGACATTCCTCCAGCAGCAAGTATGGAGTCTACATTGAAGAAAATGGAATTTGTGAAGGGACAAATGTCTTGGAATTATTGAAAAAAGATGAAGTGACAATCTGAACTTTAAACTGATTGGTTTGAAGTGAGTATGAGTGGGCATAAATGGTATCAAGGAAAAAGGACAGAAAAAAAAAAAAAAAAAAAGCAGAGGGCAGTGATAAAGAACAATAATAAAAGGTAGGATTGTGGCTATTGAATGAGGCAGCTGTCGGTTGAAAGCCACAGGAGCTGAGCTTCAGTGAGGCAATGTCGCGATGTGTCCAGGTGCATGAACTCAGTAACAGATAACATGCACTGATCCTGAAATAACACACAAAAGGACAGTCATTTATGATGTGTTTGGTTGGAGGGGAATGGCAGGGTGGGGAGATTTTTATAATGAGTTCATTTTTAAAAAATTGGAGAAGTGGGGTTCAAAGATTTTAATTAATTTTCATTACTCTCTTTATTTTACGTCTCCTTTTTATTAATATTTTATAAACATTACTTTAAAATTAAACTTGTTAAAATCTTTCATTCCTTCCCTTCCATTTCCTTGCAACCAATCAGGAAGTTAACAATTCAAATAAGGAAAATTAATCTTTTAATTTTTCAACTTTTAACTTACTTGTAACTCAATCCCTCAACTATGACTCGTTTTAACTCAATCCCTCAACTATGACTCGCTTTAACTCAATCCCTCAATCCCTCAGCTTATACCTCACATCAATGAGTAAAAGGAGGGTATTTTAAAATAATATATGAGCATTTTTTATCCCTCTTATTTAATAAGAAATTTTTTTAAAAAAATTAAAAAATAAGAACCAGTAAGTTAAAGCGAGTGATTGAGTTGAGGGATTGAGTTAAAGCGAATGAACCAGTAACTCATTGATGTGAGGTATAAGCTAACATGAAAAAAATTAACAAAAGTTAAGGGACTAATTTGTAAATAATTCAAAAGTTGAGAAACTGAGTCATAGGTGAGTTATAGTTGAGGGATTGAGTCATAGCGAGCCATAGTTGAGGTACTGAGTTATAAGTGACTTAAAAATTAGAGAATTAAAAGATTAATTTTTTTTATCAAAATATGACTTGTATTTTGTATTATAGGAGAGCGAAAGGAGTATGTAGCCTTGTACGCATATAGATTCGGTAGTCTCAAATCTCAATTTAATTTCTGAGTATTTTCAATTAGTATTAATTAAATTCACCATAATGCTAACATGTTATAACCTTTACTTGTTTGGTTTTGGAAATGAGTTTTTACAAATTTTGAGACTTATTTTTACATTTCGTTGGCGAGTCTTTCTTATGCAAGATTATTACATGGAGTTTTTTTTTTTTTTTTTTAGCACGGAGTTTCATATATGCGCTAAATATTGTAGAAAATCAGCAAGTTTAGTTTTCTTTCTTTTTTTTTTTCAAACTTCAAAGTTATTTTCAAATAACTCAGCTGAACCGATACCTCAAAATTAAAATAGGCACAATCGAGTTGGAAACTCGATTCAGGATACGACAAATTGAGTCTGGGAGAAAAAGGAGACGTCCTCCAATGGATTTTTATTTTGATTTTTGCTTAGGAAGACAAATTGAGTTAAAATCATTGCAATGAAAATCAATTGGTTAGTGGGTTCATAAAATTTCTAACTTGGTATTTTTCACAAAATCACAACTAAAAAATTTATTAAATAACTTAAATCATAGTAAAATTTAATAGTGCTTTCTCCGCTTTTTTTTTTCCCTGACCAACTTCCTCCCTTTCAGATATAAGGAAGTTTTTACCCACAAACCAAGAAAAAAAGTTTAAAAAAACCATAATTAATGATGAATTTAATTAAAAATTTCCAATACGAAAAAAATAAGGCACTTAAAAATGCTACTTTATAAAATTGAAAAGAGTATAAGCTTTTTTTTTTATTTGGTTTCAAGGATTTACTAAGATCGGAACGTGCTTTCATACCCAGACAACGCTTATAGAAGAATATTGATAGATAGTCTACTAACAAAATTCTTACATTGACAGCTCCTCCAATTTTGCGGGTTGAAAGTAAAAGGTTTTTTTTTTCTTTTAATTTGGACCAAAACTAAAATCTCCCAAACTTGCGGGGCAGTGTAATTGTTAGAGGGACTTAAATTAAATGTCGTTTTACTTTGGGCAACACAACTCCAGCTACCAAAATTAATGATGAGAAAATGATCAGAGCGGCTAATTAATGAGATTTAAATGTTTTCAATAAATTCGGGTCAGAGAACATGAAAAAACATTTTTTAAAAAGGGAGGCTTGGAATTGAAGAAAGGATCAGAACAAGTGAACCAATTTGGGACCAAGAAATCTAATCTCCTGTCTGCTGTTTTGAGATCACTAGGGGTTCATTTTGTCTCCCACTTTGCCCATCACTCACTATGCAATTTATCACAACGGACCACTTTCACTCTCTTTTCTTCTAAGCTCTCATAAATGACCCTGTATATCTATTCCTCACAATTAATTCTCTTTTCATATATATATATATATATATAGGGCTAATGAATAAAATGGACCCCAAACTCTTACTCTAAAAGCGTCCTGAACCTTGAACTCTTAAAATATGTAAAATAAATTTTAAAATTTTAAATTCATAGCAAAATAAATTTTGATCGTTAATTTTTTTAACACCATTACTGTTCACACGGTATTGTTTACTGTGGGCCCTAGTTAATACTGAAATGTTATTGTTAATTAGTGTCACAAATCTTAAACTATTATGTTAGTAGTGTTTTGGATCCTAAATTTTGAAATTTTAAGCAAATCACTCCCACCAATTATGTATAGAATGTTAATTATTATATAAACCAAATTAATCTTAGCATGATTCGTCACAGTAAATGCATTGTTGGTCGTGGCGAACAACTCATAATTTTGTGAAATGACGTTTTTTGCGCTTTTTTACAATGTTTTCCAAACGATTAATATTTCATAATTCTATATACTCTATAACTCTAATTTATTCTTATTTTAAATAATATTTATTTATTTAATAATAAAAATTTAGGATCTCATTTGAAAAAAAGTTTAAGTACCATAAAAGTTTACAAATGATGGATGCAAATGCTAATAATTTTTCATCAACAAATTTAAAACTCAAATTAATTAGTTAATCAAAATTATCTAATAGTTAAACTTCTTTTCAAATGATACAAGTTTTCACCGTTAAATTAAAATAAACATTATTTAGTTAATTAAATTAGAGTATATGGAAGCATGAGATACTAATTGTTTAAAAAACATTACAAAAAAAAGGTAAAAATATCATTTCATAAAAGTATAGGTCATTCGCCATAACTAACAATGCTAAAATTAATTTAATCTACATAAAGTTAACGTTTTATATATAAATGGTAGGAGTAATTGGCTCAAAATTTTAAAGTTCAAGATTTAGAATGCTATAAACATAATAATTTAGGATCTATTATACTAATTAATAATGACATGTCAGCATTAACTGGGGCCCACAATGAACAATACAACTTGAACAATAATGATATTAAAAAAATTAATGATCAGGATTTATTTTGTTATAAATTTAAAAGTTTAACACATTTTAAGAATTTAGAGTTTAAAGTATTTTTGGAGCAAGAGTTTAGAATCCATTTTACTCATTAACATTATATATATATATATATATCACAATCAATGTTTTTCTCAACCATAAACAACACCACATTTTCCCCATTGGCTCAATTCATTTTCGTATTCCTCATCATCATAAAAACGTTGTCAAGTGCTCCATCTTATTTGAAGTTTAGGGCAAAGTTAATCATCATCACGATCCTTAAAGAATGGTAATTAATATTTTTAAATGTATACAAAATATTTGACTTTTCAATATTAACCTACATTAAAATAAATGCCACAATAACGTGTCCCAAAAAATTATAACTTAATTATGAGAGAAATGTTTACATTCAGTATTCGATTGTGTTTCGAATAAATTATCTTCAATAAGAGAATACTTGTAAACCATCAAAAAAAATTAAAAAAGGGTGATATTGAGAAAAAAAATTAACTACTACATTAGAACCAAATTGAGTTTTAAAATTTTGCCCTATAATTAAGACAAGAGAACTTAATTTCGTTAATTCCTTTTTTGTGATGTTGTTATTACTTGTCTTAGTTAAACTTCATAAATAAATTTGTTGAAAGAAAGTAGTCATCTTATGCTCCGTTTTAATCAATAATTCAATTAAAATAGTCATTTCCTATAATAGTCACCAAAGGTAAATATGTTGTTTTGTCAAAAATCAAAATGACAAGCAAGTCACTGAGGATTAAATAATAATTATCACATTTTACGGTTTTTAATTGTTATTTGCATATTTTGGGAATGTTTTTGGTCATTTTCCCTATTTAATTAAGATCATATTAATTGATTTCATTACTTTAAGGAAAATTAAATATTATTTGACCTAGGTTCTTGTATAACTAGATGTTATGTTTAAAATGAGCCACACCATTTATAGTTTATGAACAGTTGGGTGCATTCTATCCAACTCTCCAAGAGACGAGTTTCTGTGTTTACATTCGTTTGTTAATTACTTTTTTGTCATTATTTACTTGTCCTAAAAAAACACAAACTAAGGAGAAATAGAAATTTATGTACTCCATTCATTCAAAAATACAAAGCATTTTTTTCTAAAGTAAGATGTTAAAAATATGAGGTACTTCATTTATTTTAAAGTACAATTAATGGGATTTTTCTAAAAATATCCTTAATCAAGAGTGTAATTAACTAATTGAAACATTATATATATAAGGATAAACATGAAAAGAGTGTATAATTTTAAAAAAAATTAACTAATTTATTGTGGGTGTCATTCAATTAAAAATTTCTTATAATATTGAATGATGTAAGAATTATTTTTCCAGTTTTGCCCTCCATTATTTAAATCACACTATTTTAAATATCAACTACCTCCATTTAACAAGGGTATTATTGGAAACAAAAAATAATTATACCTTTGAATTTATAACAAGATATATGTTTTGAGACAAAAGGAATGTAAATCATGACAAGTAAATAGTAACTGAAGAAGTACTTTATTAGATAAAACTCAAATTTTGATATTTAATTTCTCTTTCAAAGAGTTCCTTGTGCTTGAATAATAATAACAATCAATTTAGTTACCCACATAATTTGTTCATGCACGTGTGATTTTTAAGAAAATCATCATGTTTACCATGCTATATTAATACAAGTGTACCCTGAATCATTGGCTCTTATATAGTGTGTGGATGATGTTTAATTTACATATAACACTAGAAAAAAATGACTTTTGATGGTGACTTTTAGCAGTGATAAAAAAAATTATTTTTAAAAGTGGGCTTTTAACGATGATAAAAAAATTCGCTATTATAAGTTTACTTTTGGTGGCAATAATTTATTGCCATTAAAAGTTGTCATAAAAAATATACTTTTAATGATGATAATTAAATGTCATTGTCAAAAGTAACAAAAACCTTGACATGTTGCCACCAAAAATATACCGTTACCAAAAATATTTTTATTAAAAAATAATTCAAAAATTAAAATTAAAAATAATTTATATAATTACACAATATTAGTGCCAAAAGTCTTTTTATAAAAAATAATTTATATAATTACACTTTTGGTGGAAACCTTCAAAAGTATTTTTATAAAAAATAATTTATATAATTACAGACAAAATGTATTTCTATAAAAAAAGAATTAAAAATTAAAAATAAATTATATAATTACTTTTGGTGACAATATTCGTATCCACTAAAAGTATTAAATTGAAGTTGTGCTAAGTTTAATTATTAAATTATTTTTAATTTTGTATTATTCATAATTTTTTTAGACATATATAGCTCATGTTTTTTTAAGAATTATGTTATTCGGCTGGCATTTTAGTATGATAAATTAAAATCTTGGTGGGTTATTAGTTATTATTTACAATTATAGTAAAATATGCATTTAATTATATTCATCAAATACTATTGCTATTCATAAGCCACTACCATAGCATGGCTACAAAATTTATAAAATGATCTACAAAATTTATATAATGATTGATGATTGATATTGATTTTGTGGTGGAAAAGAATATATGGTTTCCTGAAGCCTTTGAATATGCTTCACTGAAGGTTACAGCTGTTACATTTACGTTTTCATCAAGCATCTCTCGTCGTCAGTGGATATATATACACATATATATTGATAAACTGATTTTAATTTGTTTTGTGTGTGCGCGCGCGCGCGCGCAATATATATATATATATATATATATATATACTTAAAGGTGTTGATGATCGGTACGTAGTGGGGCATATAATGCAAGCCACGATCATAACAAAAACTTTCTAATAGCGAGGTATCACGCAACGTGAAAATCATCCTCCAATTTGAACCTATTTGTCTCCCACCTTTCTCTCTCTCTCTCTCTCTCTCTCTATATATATATATATATATATATTACAGCATGCATGAATGATTGATGTCAAAAAGATGGGCTTTGCTTGTGAAAGAAAGCTTAATATTCTGCAACAACTTCGCACCTATCACTGCTTTTTAGCTTTCTCTTGCACACAAAGTCAAGACGCAAATCAAAGAGGAAAAGTGGTAAATCATATAGATCACATCTCTCTGTGTGTGTGTATCGAACTTCCACACACTGATCACTCAAGATATATATATATATATATGTAAAATTGTTTATTGCTACAGGAATCGGTAGGAACCTAAGAAAAAGGAGAGAAAAGACATGAAAAAGAAAGAAAGTGGTAAGAAAATAAAATACATCATTGATCTGATTCTCCTTCTTTTTCTCTCTGATCTTGATCTTTTTCTTTATAATCATGATAGTTTTTGTAATGACTAACATCACCTTAAAAGTTAGAAACCAAGTGAATAACCTAGCTTTGGCTCAATAAAAGAATATACAAAGATGCTTTTTTAAGCTTAGTAGAAAGTGACCTTAACAATATAGAGCAGTACCCTAGCTATATATATATATATATATATATTATCTGTGCATTAGATCTCTACTTGGTCTTCTCCGTCTTTGAAGATCTATTTCAAGAATCACGACGTGCCAAACTTTAACTAGGCATGTTCGTTGCTTTCCCACGTTGATCTCCCTAGAGTGAACTCCAAGCTTAAATTCTCATACTCCTTTAAGCTTCTTGACTGTAACAAATTATTATTTCCCTGCACAAAGTAACCATTTTTGTACTTCCTCAGGCCACTATTATACATTCAAGTCGGAAATTGTGTGAGTGTGTGTGTGCTCGAATTAACTAGTGATGATCTGATGAGGTGTAGGTCATGACCTCGGATTTCTCAGTTCTTTGCTGAGAAGATGATAAAATATCTGGTGGTCTGATTCCATCTAAATCTGTGGAACTAGCTTCCATCCATGCTCGTCTGCTTCCATATCCATTTGGAAAGAACAAAATAAACATGTTATACTCTTAATTTGCTTGGATATATATAGTAGTAAATGAAAGACAAGTTATCTTGTGTGTGCGCGTGTCTGATCTGTGAGTGAATACATATATTGATGATATAATATGTAATTTGTTTTATGAAAGGACAAATATGTCATTAAAATTAATGGTCCATAGAGCTATATAGACAAGAAAGAGGGTTTCACGTGAG
Source organism: Prosopis cineraria (assembly GCF_029017545.1). Lineage (NCBI taxonomy): Eukaryota > Viridiplantae > Streptophyta > Magnoliopsida > Fabales > Fabaceae > Prosopis > Prosopis cineraria. The sequence continues at coordinate 3,716 of NW_026555805.1, read as the reverse complement.
ACAAAAAGATATATATATATATATATATATATTTATATCTAAGCATTTGATACACACACACACATATATTGGACAAGACTAAAGAAATGCAATATATTGTACATGTCTAAAAATATCATAGATGCTCTTTTCAACTTGACAACAGATCATGTAACAGATGTACGTATAAAGAATTGCATGTAAGTTTCCTCTTAAATTTCCAGCAAAAGTGAAATGAAATTTAAAAGCTTCGTCTCTATATATAACCTCTATTATCTTCATAACTCTCCTGCATATTATTGAGTCACAATCAAATCCAGTTTCATATATAACTCCCTAATAATGGATTCCATATAACTCCCATTTAGATTCAATGTTTTTTTTTTAAAATTTGGACAAAATGCTCTTAGAATTTAGTATAAATAAGGCCTCTTTCCAATGTAATAAGCATCAAGAAATACTGTAGTTTTCTGTTATATCAAAGCCGAGAGTGCTCTCTCCTTCCTTGTGCTTACTCCAAAAAGACTTTAAATTTGATGAAATTCAAGGGCATTTCTCTCCATTAAACCATAGGTCTAAGAGCATTTGAGACCTTAATTAAACTCATTTTAGTATATAACATTCTGTTTTGACTTTTAAAATGTGCAATGTCACTCTTACCGTTAGCAAAAGTTAATTTTAATCAAAAAGTTATATAAAAAGATCTGAAAAATTATAGAAAATGATTGTAAAATTATAGACAAAGACCCAAAAATTAGAAAAAAGAACCAAGAAAAATTTTCTTGATCCTTTTTTTGTGTAATTTTTAGGTTAACTAACAATCAAAATTAATATTTACTAATGGTAGATGCCCTATTGCATTATTTTGAAAATATTGAAGGAAAACATATTGCAAAAAAGAGTTTAGGATTCCAAATGCTCTTGGACCTATAGTTCAAAAGCAAATTTTTCATTTAATCCTATATTAAATATATTACTGGTAAGTTCTAAAAGGAGAAAAAAAAATAATCTTTCTAGGACAAATCAATGATACAACATTTCTATGCAAAACAGGTTAAAATATATGCTAGGTTTTGGCCTAATAAGTTTTGCATTAATTTTAGATCACTTAAAGCCTAAGCCTAACTTAACCTATTCTTGAGCTTAGACCATTTTCTTATTAAAAGCTTGCTTAAAATCCTACTAAAAGTCCAAGTAATCCTTTAACTTATTAAAACCTATATTAAACTAATCAAAATACTTAAGTAAAATTTTAATTAATTTAATAAAATTATAGTAAATTATGATATATTCTTTCTTATCTTTATTGTAAGACACTTTAAATTATTTTATGTATTTTAAGAAAAGTTAATTTTTTCTTGCATAAAAAATTATTTTTATCCTTAATTTTAACATATGTAAAAATGAAAGTGGTTTAATACCTTAACGTTAATCAATAAAAAATAAAATTAAAAAATACTTTAATTATTATAAAATATTTTACATTTTAAATTAAAAATTATTTTTAAAAAGTGTCATACATTAAATGGTAGGACTTGGAGGGATGGGTGGGAGAGAGAGAGCGTGTCGGTTAATCTCCTGGTCAGGCAGGCTTTATGTAAATCGGCTTGGCTCATTTATTTAAATAATCTAAGCTAAATCACATCACATACCCTAAATCTTTAGCTTATTTCCATCTTTGGCACAACTAATCATAAAAATGTCGTCAAACTTTCAAAACACTGAAAGTAGTGCCACAACGCAAGGGCCCTATTTTTCTGCTGAATTAATCACTATATTTAAATATAATGTATTATTAGTTACTCCTTGACTTTAAAATCTCATATCCCATCAAGTACAGAAATTAATGTTATTTACAAAAAAAGAATGAAATGATCACAATACTCTCTCTCTCTCTCTCTTTCTCTCACATGAGGAGTAAAAATTGTGAAATGAAATTCTTATGTCTCAAGAGGTGAAGAATATAATATCCAAGTTGATTACAAACTACAACCCAGACTTCCAGACATATTAACTTTGTGACATTATGCACTACACACAAACATATTGCACCATATCGCTCATTGTATTAGAGCAAATGCTAAAACAAGAAAGTTGTTTATCAAGTGGGGTTAATGTGTTTCCAACATAAGATTAATTGTGCGCGCGTACCTGGCCAACTTGCAAATTTATAAATCAACTTTTTGAAATAATTAACCCTAATTTAAATGATTTCAAGTTTAGAATTTAGCCTATACTGAAATTTTCGGCATTGACAAATAAGTCTTCGTATAGTACACTGCATGTTTGACCAATGAATTTAAAGACGATTCTCATTTAAGAAATCGAAATTCACGATTTTCTAGTTAGCTAGTTGACTACTTCTTTGTTTTCTTCTGCTTTTTAAGACAACAAGAGGAGTCATGTGAACATCTCCGATGATATGTTACATACTTACAGTTGGGAGGCTTATTTAGTTAATTTCTACTTGTTTTTCATTAGGCTAATGTATCTTATTTTCTTCAAATATCAACTTCATTAAAATGAGGATTTTACTGGCAAAAGATCCAGAAAATTAAAAGAAATTATGTTCAAATTAAAAGTTTGTTGTGCACAATTAAATTGGTGAATGGGGACCTTTGACCAATTTCCCCAAATACCTCCTTGTTGGCTTAATTATTAGATATTGTCTGTTTTGTTTAGGATCAAAAATTAACATTTGGAAAACGGAAATATAGGGATTGTTTGAAACTATTTTTATTTTATTATTCTGAAAACTGGTGTTTTATAGAACATATTCTGAGAATAAAAAAAATAATAAAAATAGATATTTTTTTCATTCTTCCTTGTTCTCTAGAATAATAATTATAGAACACCTGAAAGTTATTTTCATTTTTTTATTCTTTAGAATAATATTTTATTTTTTATTCTTTAAAACACTTTTTGAAAACACAATGCCAAATAAATTTTTTTATTCTCTTATTCTGGAGAACAGAAAACTATTCTCAAAACAGGTTTCTAAACAGGTCCATAGTACCCTTACTTTGAAATTTGCTTTCCAAGTATAGATTTTCTCTTTATAGATTAATTTTTGCAATTTGGGCACATATATATATGTATATATAATATAATATAATATAACTAAGGCAATATTTCTACCATGTGTGTTAAGTCAGCTAAAAAATCATACATTTGTCTACTTTAGACATGAATAAATTTTGCAATGAAAAAAATAACAGATTTTTTTATTCTTTTATTTTGGAGAACAGAAAAATATTCTCAGAACATGTTTCTAAACAGGCCCATAGTACCTTTACTTTGAAATTTGCTTTCCAAGTATAGATTTTCTCTTTATAGATTAATTTTTGCAATTTGGGCATATATTATATATATTATATATATAATATAAAAAGGCAATATTTCTACCATGTGTGTTAAGTCAACTAAAAAATCACACATTTGTCTACTTTAGACATGAATAAATTTTGCAATGGGACAAAGAATAGATTTTTTTTATTCTTTTGTTCTAGAGAATAGAAAAATATTCTCAGAACATGTTTTTTAAACAGGCCCATGGTACCCTTGCTTTGAAATTTGCTTTCCAAGTATAGATTTTTCTCTTTCTCTTTATAGATTAATTTTTGCAATTTGGGCAAAATATATATATATATATAGATATATATAGAACTAAGGCAATATTTCAACCATGTCTGTTAAGTCAGCTAAAAAATCATATATTTGTCTACTTTAGGCATGAA
>NW_026555804.1:0-49583 GCF_029017545.1 Prosopis cineraria | reverse complement strand
TATAAGGAGTAGGCTCCTTTGATGGCAAAGATTATCTATCCTAAGGTATTGAGAGCAAAAGATAGGCCTTTCCCAACTAAGTTACTACATACATGAGGGTTGAGAATCAAACCCCCAATATTTTGCTTCATTTGCTTAAGTAATAGCATGATCTACCCACTCATGCTAACTTTAGTTGGCTACAAAAACTTTATTCTATCATGATCATCTAAGACATCCTAAGATAAAATATAGTAATTTATGGAAAAAGAAAAGAAAAAGAGACAATGAATTTCTCGCACATCTTTCTACTCGTGTCATGATTTTCGTGTCAATCATACGTATTGAATGATGACGATGAACCGCATATAAACTCATAACGTTAAGAGAATGGTACAATAGTTAACAATAAATTCTTTGTTAAAATTGGAATGTTAATATTATATTTTTGAAAATTCACATTTATGATTGTATTTTATTACAAGAGAAGATATAAATATGATTATAAAAAATAAAACATAAATATGATTACACATAATAATTAATAAAAATAAATTAAAATGATTATTGATACATCTATAATACCGGCGGCATATTAAGCCTATAAAAATCATTAATGAGAATTTCTTAGTCATTCTACAACTCATTAATGTGACCAAAGGGAAAAATATCCGTGACGTGCGTTAATACAGTGACATTAATAGTCTTTAGTAGGATTTGAACTGTCTATATAATTTACATTAAAGAATTCACATGGTTGTATTTTATTAATGGAGTAAAATGTGTGTTTGTGTGTGCGTGTTATTTTACATGTAAATTAACCAAAACTAAATCAAAAGTTATTTCAAACTTACACATATGTTCACTTTTTTTTTTGGCAAATTACTGACTTATTTGTTCACACCCATTGTAATTATATAAATTTAGTATGCTTGGCATTTTTTCTTGTGTAATTAAAAATGATAAGATTATTGGATCCATGGATTCTTGTGATCGCACTTACTTAGTCTCTCAACTTAATTCCTGGAAGGTTCACAACACTTTAGGTAGCATAAGACCCGCATTATTACTACAAGGCAACAATAAAGTTTTGAAATTAAAAAGTGCAAAAAATAAAAAGTTGAAAGAGACCCACCAGAAAAGCAACAACGTGCGCACGTGCATAATAAAGTTTTGATCCCGCATTAATTAATTAATTAAGTAGGTTAAATAATCAAAAAGAAACTACACGTTGAGCATCTAATAATGCTTAGGATGCTTCGTGGAAGGCATAGAGTTCAATTCAATTATTGTTCCACCAAGAAAAGAGAAATTCATCAAATTCATCCAAGCAACACATATCTACTCACTTAATAAGTGTCCCACTTGAGATGATTAACTATTGAATTATATTCAATAACTGTAAAAGATTTTGTCATATGATACTTAGAAATTATTGAATCTCAAATTTTGAAGGGTATAACATATAGAATTGTTCTGAATTTTTAGAGGAAAATGTATAATGATAATTAATTTTAAATGTTGATAAATTTCAATAGTGGTTGAATAAATTTAAGACGCTCACCATATCCAAACCCGACTCAAAAAGCCAGTAAAAGCAATATAGGAAGAGTGAATATGGTGCGTGTATGTGTTTTGGATGAGAATTAGTATGGTGAAGGACGCATTGAGCATGTTGAGTTGTTAGACCGCTATTGATAATAAAAATCTTTATTATGGTAACATTTGTTTGGAAAATTTGACCTAATGGATTCAAGCAAATGAACCTGAGTCCATAATCTTATATCACTAATTAGTTCAGTTAAATTTAAATATGCAGTTTTTTGAGCTTATATCATGAAAAAACATTGAGGTTTTTAAGTGCAGTAAGTCGTGAGTGATTGTGAAATTTTATGAAAAGGATAATAAAATCCCTCCTCCAAATTCCTTGCAAATCTAACGAGAGGATATAATAAAATTTTAGATGATACTATAATGGTTGTCTTATTTTTATGTGCGGATACATAATTTCAAAGTCTAAGTCAATTCATATGCGTAGAGAAAATGGCACAATAATAAAATGGAGGAATAAAAAATAATTTATGTGCACTTATATATTTAAGTCATTGCATTTTGAAATTTTAACATTAATTTTTCACAAAGAAAACGACATAGCAATAGAAGTCTTGCTCTTTTCAACCCATTACTCCAGGCCAACAAGAAAAGGAGCCATTAATAGTGATAATCTAACTTTTCAGGAGGCGGTGTCCGTTTGGTCAAGCCTCCTCAAATACTCATATCTTGAAAAAAATTGATACAATAATGGGGATTTTGTTTTTGGTCGTCTACTCAAATACTCATATCTTGGGAAAAAGATGACAACATAACGTAGATTCTATGTTAAAAATTGAATAGTCGGTAAACTATATTTTTTTTCGAGTTGAAATATTAAAATATGATTTTGTAAATGGAGTAAAGTAAATGTTATTCAAAAAAACCATAATAATATAATAATAATATAATAATAAGAGTAAAATACTTGACCTTCCATCTATTTTACCTTAATTACATATACCTTCCTCCTATTTTGAAAACCCATACAAACTTCCCATAGAATCAATAACCACAAAACACAAAAGAGAAAAAAAAATAAAAAAATACAAGACACAATCCCCCTTCTACTTTTAATATTTAATTTCCATCTACTCAAACCATTAGTTGACCGTTAACTCACATTTTTTAGACCAAAATAGCCCTCTTTAAACATAAATGTCAAGTAATAATAATTTAAAATATCAAAAAATTAATGCATGTAATTTTTTTAATTTTATTCATATTTTATTTTTAGTTATTCCAAATTATTTATTTATTAATTTTTAAAAAAATAAATACATAAGTTGGCTGAGATAATATCTGAAACACACATATTCAAAAAATATTAATGAAATAGGTATTTAATATAATAAGAGATAAATTAGTTAATATAATTTATGTTTACTTTCCTGTAAATTTTTTCAATTTCAACAACATATTTTTAAATTATTTATTTAAATATTGTCATAATTAATTATTTAAAGTTTATTAAATTGAGAGAGAGTCTACAATTTGATTATAAGGGCAAGTTAGTAAATGTAAATTTTACAACATAATTTAAAAAAATTATATATTTAACAGATATTCCTAACAATGAAAAAAATTGTGCTAAAGTATATGTTTTAAAAATAGGATGGAGGTCTCTGTAATTTTAGAAAAATAGAAGGACTGTCACTGTATTTTATGCTAATAATAATTATTATTATAATTAATGTTTTTAATTCCAATGCATGTGTGCATGTACTAAGAAATGAAAATTTTAGGGAAAATTTCAATAAGGTCTCAAATAAGAAAATTAATTATTTCTTAAATCCATTTACACGTTAATAAACTTTTATATTTACAAGTTAAACTTCTTCAGTATTTACAATTAAGCAGAAGAGACTTGTAAGGGTATATTTGGTTTTTATTTTCATTTTTTGTTTTTAAAAACAGTTTTGTGATAAAGTTTCAAAATTGTTTTCCAAAATAAAACTAAATGAAAAAATATTTAGTTATGTTAATTATAAACAGTTTAAGAATTAAAAAATAGGCTGATAGTAATGATTGGAGGTAGTTAATAGTGATGGTTAAAGATAGAAATTGGTAAAGCTAACTATATTTTCTAATAATCAAATATAATGTGTTTTGAAAAAAAAAAGAAACAACTTTAACATGTTCCTAATTTTTTCAAAAAATATAACAATTTAAATTCAAAAAAAATAATTTATTAGTTATTAATTATAAAAGAGGGGTAAACTTGAGAAGTTACATTTTGTTAACAGTTTTTATTATATATCTATAATTTTTTAATAGGTGCGAAGTTGGTTAAGCTTGTCTTATAGGGGGGAGCATACGTATTCGTAAACATGCACATGGGAAGGCTGTTTCTGGTGGCTTTCGTGTGTGTGTGTGTAAAACTAGAAATTGTCATGGCAGGCCATGCCACCGTTAAATTCTGGAAAAGTCCACCAACCCACCTCTGTTTTTTTAAATACATAAACAGTGTCTGTTCCTGACAGGCAAAAAACTTACAAGGGGAAATCAGGCTTTGGAACTAATAAAGAAAATATAATCACATTTTATGTTCCAATATCCCAAAATCTCTTACAACGCTTAGAGAAAAAGGATATGTAAAAGAATCTTATAAAAAGAATTTCCTATTTGATCTTGCAGTTAAATATAAAATGATATTATATAAAATTATTTTGATATCTATAAAATATATCAATATAATCTCAATCTCAAAATCAAAACTGTTTGTCCATTTGTATGAAAATAATCAAAGATTTAAAAAAATATTACATGCTTTTCTTGGGGATTCTAATAATCTATTTGTAATCCCCTATATATATATATATTTATATGAATAACAAAATATATATACATACATACATATATATATATATATTGTTATTCATAGATTGAGAAGTTAAATATCATTAAAAGAAAATTTTATTTTAATAATTAAAGTAAATTTTCCTTGATAATTAAATCTTAGAATTTTAATTTCTCAGTAGTTTAATTAGGTAGTTGTTAGATAAAGATTCTCAAAATAATTTGAATTTAAATAAAACAAAACTTAAGCAATTTTCATCACATTTTGAAAAAAATATTAAAAAACTAATGAATAAATTAATAAATAAGACTAGGGTTTAAGATTCAGTAATTCTAAAATAAATAAGGCTACATATCTACACAAAATATTCTAAAAAAAAATTAATTAACAAAGAGCAAAACTCTGGGCCCTATATATAATTTTAGCTAGGGGTTAAGTAAGCAGTTTTGTTCAAAATTTAATGATACATCACCACTCCTCTCATCAGTATAAGTTGTTCAAATTTTCATTGTGTGATCTATATCTTTTACCAAGTAACTCTATTTACTTTATTTCTTCGTCATTATTTCCTAAGATTTTTCTTCTTTATAATCTCCTTAGAGCCATATGTAAAACAAAAGCTCTAGGACGCCAAATTCATAACTAGTAAATTTGTTCAGTATTAAGCAATACTTTGACACCAAAAGATTCCTATGGTCGATTTAGATGTTAGAAGTTTAATTAGATGTATATAAGCTTAATGAAACTTAGATTAAAATTTATAATCTTTTAAATAAATTGAAGACAATAGTCTTATTAACCTTTTGTATCACACACAAGGTGATATGGACGAGACATGAATTCATAGCAGCCATAGACGAATCTTAGTAACAAATTGGGATCTCTATTATTGATCTCAGTCTTTGAGTGTATGAATAGCAAGGTGATATTATTGATTTTCACCCTTTTCAATGCTTTATAGCTTTAATTACTTTTTCTTTGTTTTCATTCTATTTCATTGGGGAAGCAATTCCAAATGGTTTTATCTTTCTGTGATGTGCCTAAATAATAGAAATTGATGTCAAATTTTTTTAAATTTAAAGCTTCTTTTAATTCCATCAAAAAATAGTTTTAATTCTAACTAAGAACTAATCTTTTTCTGAATTTCATAATTTTAAGATCTTTATCTATAATTAATATTCTTAAAAAGTCTTTACATGTCATTTTTCCGATGAAATTAAATATTCGGTTTGAATCCAATCTCATTGTATGTAAGGGATGACTAACAAATTAATGAAATAAAAAAATAAGTACTAATTCCATTGTTTTTAAAATCAACAAAATACTTTAAATTGATATATATTTATAATTTTTGATTCCTTTTATATAATTTTAAAATTTTTTGTTAATTTTTAATTAACTAATGGAAAAAGTTAATATTTCTTGATGATAGATACGATATTGCAATGTTTTAAAATATTAAAGTGGGATATTTCCCTGCAAAAGAAGATTACAATGCCATGTTTTTTACACAAATTTTATAGTTGAGGAGAAAAAATATTTTTAATCATCTATTCTATTTTCTATGTCATTTTATTCAAAAAAATGGTGTTTAATGAATGCATCTCAATGGTTTCTTGTATTTTCTCCACTCATTATTGTAGTCGAGGAGAGAAAATAAGTTATGGAAGGGGACAAGTCATCTTTTTACTCTCTAGTTCATGTTTTTCATTAATCAAGTGTAAACTCAAATATTTATGCTGAAAAGAGAAAATTAACTAGTCACTTTTTCTAAACAACTTGTAATTATTAATGGGGTCGAACAGAAAAAGAATCTCATCATTTTATTCTTGCTTATTTATTCCCAAGCCAAGTCATCTTTGAAATCCATGACCTAAAGAAAATGGCGCTATTGTCAATAATAGAGTCTTCACAAAAATTAAAACATTCACTTACTCACTTTGATCCTATTTATAAGGTATTCAAAACATTATTCATGTGTTTCAAGAGAAGTTATTATTATGTTGCTATATTTGCTAAAAATATATCAATATTTCAATTATGCTCCAATTAATTAAAGCAAGATAATAAGTCATATTATTATTTGTGCAAATGCTTTCTCATGTAAAGGGTGAAACTGGATCAAAAATTAATGGAATGGAATAGGGTGGAGCAGGATAGAGTGAATGGAATGGAATTTTCATTGTTTGGGAATTTTTTTAGAGTGATAAATGATTTTATTTAATCATTATTAAAAATTATTATAAAATCAATAGATTCAAATTAGTTATAATTATGTTTTTCCAATTTCATGGTGAGAGAAAGTGAAAGAGTAAAAGGAGGTGAGAAGGATAAAAGTAATTTAGTAATAATATTATTTATTTTAGGTTATTTCAGTCTCAATTCCCCAACATAGGGGTTGGAAAAATTAGGCTTGGGATGGCTTGAAAGGTCATCAGATGCGATACCACTCTTTAAAAAAAAAAAAAATTCTTCTAAATAATGGTATAAAAATTCTAGCCATCCCTCTTCATTTCATTCTGTCCAAAGAAAAAAATCCCATACACTATACCTTAGGTAGGGAAAAATAATAGAATAAAAAAATTTAAAAACAATAAATTAAGACTTTGTATGAGAGACTAGTTTGATAAAATTAAACTGATTTGAGGGTTAATTTGTCTTATTTAACTACAAGTACATGTTAAATAATTAGCATACTTTGCATATTAAATTAATTTGAGACTCAATTTGTTTTATAAATCTTAAAAATTAATATGATAATTTAAGAAAATATAACGGATCAAATTCATAAAAATTAAACTTGAGAGGTGAAATCGACATCTGAATCAAACTTTTAGGACAAAAGTTTGGTTGTCCCAGAATATTCTTTATCTAATTTAGAGAAATGTTCTACTGGGGAGTTGGATAGAATGAAGCAAGTAAATTTCATTATTTCTAACATCAGCGAGATACTATGTTTGAATCCATTATTATCACATAAGCAACTGCTAACAAATTAATAAACTAAATTTCGTAGATTGATACTTGCATTCACTCTTCAAACATAATTTTTAAATAAATAATTAAAATTCACATTCCTCATACATCCAGATAAACACTATTTTTTTTAATTTTGTTGACAAATACAAACAAATTTTTAAGATAGCACAAATATATAGCCAGATTTATTCTCAAAAGTATTCTTTTCAGCTATTTGAATCTTCAAATATTGATTATTGACCCAATTAATTGGAATCATTTATTCACTAAAATCTATTTTATTTACTAATTATCTAAATAATAAAAATTTATTATTGTATTATTGAATAAACCCTTTAATTTTATTAACATTTTTCTCTAGTTAGGTCTTTTTTTAAAAAAGTAAATTAAAGTTTTGGTCCCCACAATACAATTAAATGCTTTAAGGTCTATTGACAATTGATCATAGCAAGATGATAGCTAAAGTTATTTTTTAGTAATTGTTAATAAACCTTATATTATCTGATTATGATGTAATGAGATTTGGGCTTAATTATCCTTTTTCTTGTGTTAGAATGTAGGCCTTTCTTTGTGCTTTGGTTTTACTATATAGAAAATGTAGTCATGATGAAGTTAAGTTGCTTTATATTTGCATATGGTACAATTTAATGATGTCCTGCAAAAAAGTAACTCTTTCCTTTTTCTAAGATGCATTTGAATTCATTTTTTTACATTTTATTAATGATTATATCCAAACAAAATTTTTATTAGTTTATGAATGATTGCCTTAATTTCCGCTACAGTAAAGTTCTAACAATCATTAACAAAAATATCCAGACATAATTCTAACAAAAACCAATTTCAACTAAATATTAATTTTCAAAAAGTCATATGAGTCATCACTCTTACTAAAATAAATAAATATAATAATAATAATACTTTATAACTGTTGTCCAATATAAACACCAAGCAAGTGTAGCATCATTTTAGAATTTGATTCCTAGAGGTGTGTATGGTGAGCATCTTTCGGGAGATGACAACTTAAATGCCATTCAAATTTTTTGAAGGATTAGTCTCATGATTGATGATCGTGGAGACATTGAGAAACTAAAAAAAAATAATAATATACAAAAGAAATTTACTGATATTTTTCAGTAATTAACTTTTTATAATATTCTGAGATAATAATTAAAAATTAGTTGAGCAGATTAATGACCAATAAAATAATAAATAAAAAATTTCTTAGGTTATATATAATGTTAATCAATTAGCAATTAGCAAACAATAATGGAAATTAAAATGCTCTTTGATTTCTTCAGAGGTCAAATAATTTATATATAAAAGTAATTTGATCAAGATATAATTGAAAGCCAACATGTTTTTCGCCACAATTTTATGTTATACCCACAAACCATCAAGCCCCTTTCCCATCATCTATCTTGGTCATTCTTCAATTCTTCCGAGAAAGGGGGGAGGGAGAATTTGACAGCATTTTCTTGTATGATTAAAAAATGATATGATAATGTTTGATCCATGGATCCTACTAATCACACTTGTTTAAAGTCTCAACTTAATTCCTTGAAGGTTCCTAACAGTTTAGGTTGCATATGACGCGTATTACTATTATAAAAGGCAGTAGTGCCAACAAGGTCCATTTGACAAGGATTTGGCTTATAAATTTAAGGGATCAAATTCCATTGCCGAAGTGAGGATCTTGTTGGTAAGTAATTTGCATGTACCTTTGTAAGCGCCTTTTGAGCCTAAAGTATACCTGGCCCTAATGAGCCCTGAGTCTCAACTCATCTAAACTTTCATTCATAAAAAAAAATACAAGGCGAGAATAAAGTTTTGAAATAAAAAAATACAAAAAGAAAAAGTTGAAAAGAGACCGAGGAAAAACAACAACGTGCCCCCACAGATTAAGAAAGTTTTGATCCCAAATTAATTAATTAAAGATGTTAAATCAAGAAGCAACTAATAATGCATAGGAGTTAGGATGCTTCGCGGAAGGCTCATAATGCAATTCAATTATTGTTCTCGTTTTTTTCCCCCCAAGAAAAGAAAAATTCATCAACCCACCAAATTAAGTTACAGTATATGAACAATGAACCAAAAAAAAAAAAGTTTAGGGATTAGGGTTTTGAAAACCAAATCCAAACAGGCACAAACCCTTTAACAAATTCTTAAGTGCTCCAATAATGCTAGCTAAGTAACAAGATTCAGAAGGACATTAATTTGTATCCCGCCTTCTCTACTCTTTAAAAAGCAATATTAAAAATTAATTGACTAGATCATATGTTTGAAAATTCTATGGGTTAAAGGACATTTGTGTGCTTTAAACTATTTCTAATGACTTTTTTTGTCATCTAATGACTAAAGTTAACATTTTGTTGTTAGTAGGGGAACATTACTTTATTTTCAAAGTACTTACGTGAGAATTTTATTAGTGAGCGATCTAATGTAAGCGCTCTTAGATAAACCCCTGTAACCCAATTCTGAATTAGTTTTGAATAAACAAAAGATAATGTCATAATGGTCATCCTTTTTTTTTTTTTCCTATGCGGACACATAATGTCAAGGTCTAAGTCAATCCATATGCATCGAGAAAATGATACGTTAATAGAAGTAGTGGAATAAAAATAATTTTTATATATTTTAAGTCTTTTTATTTTGAAAATTAAGGTTGCGCAAACAACATGGCAAAATCATAGAAGTCTGGGCTTTTTTAGTCGGTGTCCGCATTTTTTCTTGAGTCAAACCTTCTTAAGTACTCATATCTTGGGGAAAGTGACACAATAATGAGGTTTTGTTTTTGGTCCTACAGTAGATCCTATGTTGGAAATTGAGTAGTCTGTGTATATGATTTTTGTTGAGTAAAAATATTTAAAATGTGATTTTATAAATGGAGTAAAGTAAGTTATGTAAAAAATAACCATCATTAAAATAAATAATAATAATTATGATAATAATAATAAATTTTCCAATTCCCATGCATATGTGAATGTATTTAAGAGTGCAAACACTTGGTTCTATTCTTATCGTCTCAGCTATCCTAAGATAAAATATTATTTTTTATCTACGCGTGTGTAGAGAAAATGGCACAATAATAGAATCAGATGAATAAAAATGATATATATATATATATATATATTAAAGTCATTTCACTTTGAAATTTAAACATTAAGTTCGCGTAAAGAAAACGACATATAATAATAGAAATCTTTCTATTCTCAACCCATTATTGAAGCCAACATGGAAAAGAAATCATTAATGGTGACAAACTATTTTTTAGTCGGTATCCACATTTTTCTTTGGTCAAGCCTGCTCTAGTACCATATCTTGGAAAAAAATGACACAATAATATACTTTAATAAATTTCGCGCATGTTTGTATTTGTGCGTATTGTATGGAAAAAAAAAATAAATCTTTAATAACTCTATACTTTTAGCGAGATTTAAATGAGATCCTTGTTTATAGTTCAAACTATTAGAATGACAACCTAAAGTTTGTACTGTCATATCATTAATGCCTACCCAATCACTATATAAAAAACTATGAAAATAACTAAATTAGTTTGTTTTCGTAGTGATATTCAGATTAACATATTTTTTTGACATTAATAATTTATTTTTCTGTGACAAAAAAAATTGAGACCCAAAATTTAGATCTTGTTTGATTTTGTTCCCTTTTTTGTTTTTAAAAACTATCTTGTAAATTAAATTTTAAAAATTATTTTTGAAACCAAAACTATGTAAATTAGAAAATAATTTGAATTAAAAATCGGAAGATAATGGTGGTCACCAATGGGTAATGATAGTAGTTAACTATAGCTGATAGCAGCATTCAGTAATCAATTGTGCTGTAAACATAAAATTGAAAACAAAAATAATTCTAAGATCTTTCATTAAATAAAAAAACAAAATGAGAACAGTTTTGCAAACATTTAAATCTAAAACACTTATCCAAACAAATTGTTTTTATTTTTTATTTTAAAAGCGGTTTTTAAAGATAGAAATCAAACAAGCCATAATTTGTTTTTTTTATAAATTTATTTTAAGTAGGGAGAGAGCAAATCGAAGTGCTCAAGAGTTAAGTCCAAAGAAAAAGTAGTTGACGCAATCCAAATGGTTCATATATTTTTTTCTTCTTAAATTTTCCAATTATTTAAACAATTTCTTCTTCTTATATATCTATATATATTATATAAGATATTAAAATAAATTTTCCTTCGATTAATATCTCCCTATCAAATTCATTTTTTATTTCCAATAACAAATTGAAGAATATGCCAATAATGTCTCTTCATTTTCTAACTTCTTTGCAGGCCCCACCACCTTAGATTAATTATAACTAGTGGCCACTGATTGATACAAAAGTAGACAAGGGATATTACTTGAGCCGATAAATTTCTACCATTAACATCATAATCAACAGTTTTAGTTTAAATGCATATAACTAATCATCCGTCCTATTTAAAAGTTGTGCTTATGAATTCCTAAGCGTGTATATATATAGTACAACCTTCTCCTCCAACTACTTCATCAATCTAAGAAGCCCTCAACCTATCCAACATGGCAAATCTTTCATTTCATTTCACTATCCCCTTTCTCTTGTTTTCCCTACTTTGTTTTCATTTCACTTTATGCTTCACCAATTTAACTACATATGATGAATTGGCACTACTTGCCTTGAAGTTTTCTGTTAAGGACCCTTACAATTACTTGGTTAATTGGTCCAACTCTTCTTCCATTTGCAATTGGGTTGGGGTTATGTGTGATGCTCACCATGAGAAAGTAATAGCTTTGAATCTTGGTGAGATGGGTCTCAAGGGAACTTTGCCCTCAAAAATTGGGAATTTGTCTTTCTTGGTTGAACTTGACCTTCATAGTAACAACCTTTATGGTGAGTTGCCAAAAGAGTTGATCCAATTACACAAGCTACAAATTCTCAACTTGAGCTACAATGAATTCAAGGGAGAAATTCCAACTTGGATTGGAAGCTTATTCATGCTTCAACACTTCCATCTCTGTAACAATAGTTTTGGAGGTGTTATTCCTAAGAGCATATCCAATTTGTCAAAGTTAGAGACTTTGAACTGGAATGATAACTTTATTGAAGGATTCATTCCATTTGAGATTGGAAAACTTCAATGTTTGAAGATTTTACGGATTGCGGTAAACAAGCTTTCAGGAAGAATACCTCCAACCATTTCCAACTTATTCTCACATGAGTTGTTGTCTTTGTCTTGCAGCTTTTTAACAGGTATGTCTTGCGTAATGTGTTATTAGCATTTCTTCTATTTTACAATGATTATAAATTTTTTTTTTCTATTTGGAAATCCTTTTGCTTAATTTTAATGTGGATTTATGTGAGCCTTATTATCAAGCTCAGTTGATCTTCTTTAATTTGTTGTAAAATGTTCACTTATATTTGTTAGAATAAATTCATCAACAAACTTTTGTTAATTATCATTTTACATAACCCTCCTAGCTTTACGAGTATTCAAATTATCAAAGTTGGCACATTTTTTGCATTTCATGGAATCAGCTTTGGATCAGTATGTACTTCCTACATATTAAAATTAACTTCACCTAAGCAAAATAATACGTTTGATAATTATTTTACCATTAACTTTTTATGATATATTGGTGATAATAAAATATTCTTATTTCAGAAAGAGAAATTGATCAAATGTTCTTTGAAATCCTCTTTTGGTTAGTTAGATAATTTTATATTTTTTAAGTTATATACTTTTCAGAATTCTTTTTGCAGTTACGTTATTATAAATTACTTTCATAATACGACGACCTACTTTTTATAACATTACAAATTTGTGTCACAAATTAGCATGTGCTTGTTATAGGACATGTCTTAAGCATTCTTTTGTTTGTTTCCAAATCCCATTTTATGAAGAAAATCATAAGAAATTACTATCGAGAATGATGTATCTGATTGTGAAAAAGTTATTAAAAATTTTAGATCATCATGGTGGAGGAAAAATCTTCAAATGATTTCTGTGACTTTTTCCCTGTGCTATAAGCTGCATCGGTATTTATAATTGTGTACTCAATTGGTATGATTATAAATTTGTGCATTCGTGTAAAAAAAAAAAAGATCTGAAACAACTCAAATTGTCAATTCGACCGTCAATATCTCATTATTTTAATGTTATAAAAATCACTGATTTTCTCTTGTTTTTTTTATTAATAGAATGTCTATTTTTTTTAGAACTAATTTGAGCTTCCATAGTCTGATTTTCTTCTGTACAGCATGTACCCATAATATATTTTAAGGTTCCTATGCTCTTAAAAATATTATATTGGGCACCAGTTGTTTAAATATATGCATATAACTAACTATTCAATTCTATCTAATTTCTGACCAAGCGCTTTTCTTTTATTTTTTATTTTATTTTTATGTCATGTGGAAGGTGCCGCTTGAGTTATGTTGGGTGTGTCCCTTAGGCGCACTGTTCTTTCTTTTATTTATTTATTTACTAGGCATGATTTTTTTTAGTATGGGAAGGAAGTTATATTTTTTCATAACATTAAATCATAAAATAACATTAATTTTTTCATTTGTTTCTATGCTCTTCTAACATTTCAATAAATAATTATAGTTTAGACATTGAATAACACGCATTTGATACTTTACTAATAAAATAAGACATTAACTATTATAAGTTCCTCTGTACATGTAATTAGTTTAGTCAGATTCAAATAAATTTACACAAAAGGCCTAAAGATACTGGTCCACAACAAAAATAATAAGGCATCGTCAGGAACAGCTAATGTTGTATTCCAAGAGATATTTGAGAATATTGAAATAGATTATGGTTATTTTTTGTTTCATACCTTACAAAATTAATTATGATTATCCCATTCTCATTCATCATTTATTCAATTGGTTGCAAATAAATGCAATCCAACTAAATACTGCACTTAGTGAAAAAATAATAATAACACATGAACGTTATTAATTTCGAATGCATAGTATGTAACAATAACAATGCTCTATAGTATAGTTTATCATACAAGAAAGTAACTTTGAAGACATGCATAAACTAATGATGTACGAGCAGGACACAAGTTCAAATAATGAACTAATATTGTCTCACTATTTCTCTCAATTTGGGTGCTGAAAGTGTTTTGACTAATTTTATTCGTCTCAATAATTAATCTACTATAGCCTCATTTAATCATAGTATATATGATGAAAAATATCTTCCTTTCTTAATATATTTGGCCCTATTATATTGCAAAGACTTCGGACAAAACTCTTCGCATATGAGGATTCGATTGGTCACACTAAACACAGTTCAAACTAATGGATACATATCGAGATACATCAATTTCCTATTTCCTTCTTTTTCCTATTGGGTTCAAGAGTTTTGTCTTCTTTATTGCTTATTTTTATTTGATTATGATATTTTTACTATACATGGACTCTAACAAAAAAAAAATCAGTCTATTTTAGCAGACACTGCAGGTTTAATTTATTGCAAAAGACAATAGTCAAATTTGAACTAATAAAAGTATCATAGTTCTATCAAAAAATGTTTTCTACCATTTAAGATCAACTATTTTTTGAATTTTCAAAGTTGGTCTCTTATATGCTCATACTTTACGGTCTAATAGCATATCTTACAATTTTTTCAATGACCACATCCTAGTAGATATTCTCAATATAATTAGTAATTTGGCAAATCTGAACATAATATTAAGTGATAATCAGCTTTGCAATTGCACACCAAAAGCGATTGAAAATTTGATTATGCCTCAAGGGTTCGAACTTCAAGGCAATGACTAATTATTAATTTTGTTGATAACACTAAACATTATTATTTGATTGTATGATATAATTAGGATAATTAAATCTATTTATTTACGATAGATAAATTAATCAAATTTATTTCTGTGTTGTATTTCTTTGAGCTTTGTTATACCTTATTATGTCACGAGCTGCTATATAAATGATAAATATTTCATAACATGACATTAAAAAGCTTATTCTAAATATGCATGTGAGAGAGAGAGAGAGAGAGTTTATTTTTATATAAAGTAAGAAATTTATTTCATTTTGAAAGCTTCTTATTTTTTTAGGAATTATAAAAGTTGTTATTAGTTAATTTTTTTATTATTTACCTTTTTCTCAAAACTTAATTGTTTTTACAAATACCTCGAAGCAATTTTAATGAAAAAATTAATTAGTTGACCCATATAGTTCCATCCAGTTTGTGACTTATTTTTTTATAATTTAAATCGTCTTGACTCAGTTCTTATACTTTCTTTTGTTGTCTTCTCCATTCATCCCTTTCAAAAAGTAACTAAGTCCTTGGTAACTCATCCTATGTGGCACCTATGGTTTGTATTCTTTATACAAAAGACTTAATCCGATCAATAGCAAGAGTGCTGTGTGACTGATGATTTTTTCTCCCTTCTTTCTTTCCTTGGGCCAACAATTTGTTGTGCTAAAGTAAATCCCCCTACTCTCACCGAAGGAAGAGGTAGTTAACAGTGTTGCATTGCTTAGTTGACAGTCTTATTATTAGTGCCACATTAGATAAAATAAAATGAGAATGATATTCTATTAAAAAATGTAAACTAAATAAATATTGCTAGCCAAAGACAAAATACGAAAGGCAAATTAGACACCGGAACCTATTTGTTTCCTATAATTATTTTGGTCATTTTCTGTAATTATCTACGTCTTTTTTTTGATAATTTTTAGGTCATTTTGTATAATATTTTTAGTCAATTAATGATTAAATTAACAAATATTTAATGGCGTAATGACATTGCTTCACTTTTAAAGTATGGAGGCAACGTTGAGCCCCTTTGATTTGAGGGTGTCCAATGAGTACCTAAAATAATTGAGGGTAAATTAACACTTTAACTCTTCAAAAAACACAGCACATTGATTAGCACTAAAAACTTGTCAACAACAACTTCTCTCTGTCTCTCTCTTTGCTTCCTTTGTTTGGGATGTTAGATTTTTTTTTTTTTTCAATGAAGGGATGCCAGTTTAAATAATGAACAATATATATATATGGCTTTACATATATTAATTTTGTGCACATACAATATATATTTTCAAATAGCATATTATTGTACATTTTTTTTATTAAACTACATCACTCCTCTTGATGTCTAGGCCAAAGTCATCCAGTCAAAATTGAAAACTAGCTCTTAGTTTTTATTAAACCGATAAAAACTCCATACCCCAGGCACAAATAAAGTCACCAAAAGTAGTCAAAGACTAGTAAATCAGTAAACAACCTGTAAAATTAGTAAAAACCTGACCAGTTCCCATAAAGAAACAGATAAAAATAAAAAATGCATGTTAACTTCTTCTTTTTTTAAAAAAAAAAAAAAAGAGGCGCAACTGTAAATTTTTTGAAACTTGGGGGCAAAGAGCTGCGGTTTTCTTAAAACCTTCTCAACCCCACATGTGAACCCAGCGTCTCGATTGACTCACCACCTAATATTTTCAGACGATCAATGCAGGACTTTCACCAATCACTTTTTCTATTATTATCCCGGTCCAGAGGCATCAGAGATTCACTTCTTTTTTTTTTTTTCTCTCTCTCTCTCTCTTCGATCTCTCACTAATTTTTTGGCTACACTCATAGTATCTATTGAGTCAAGGTAATATCAAGCTTTTATTTATATTTTTCCTCGGGTTTAATCTTTTAAGTTTAGTTTTTATAATTTGTAAACTAACTTCATGCATTGTCATTTTTTATATATATAACAAGTATGGACTCATAATATTATACATATTTGTACTAACTGTGGTATATTATAAGATTATGTACTAAACTAAAAAGAGGGCAACTTATTACTCATTATTTTCTTTTTAATTTATTTATTTTTATCCTTTTATAAATTCACAGTTTTTCATTTTAATAGCAACCAGTCTAACCATGATTCAATCAATAAACAGTGAATGTGCCTCAATCAATTTAATGACTGGTCTAGTTTTTAAAACTTTGCTCTCTTATAACATGGTATAATGAAATATATACAACAACAATAATAATAACCTACAAGTCTTATATCACTAGGAGGGGTTACCATTATACAACTTAACAATATTATTTTTAAAAGAAAAATTAATAAAATATCCTTCAAATATTTTAACAGTTATAGTCTTTTAGATGTCATAATTTTACTGAACAATTATTTAATTAAGGACATTGAATATAGTTAAAAAATTCACGGTAAGTGAAAATTTTAAATGAAAGTTTATCTTTTTCTTTATGTCTTCAACATTTATTTATCTAGATATATATACACTATATATTGTGTAAAAGGTCAACGCAATGTGTTTGTCTTGTAATTCGGGTTATGATTTGTTAAGATATTTAATGGTATTGAACAGTGTGGTTTCGTTGTTTTGATGTCTAATATTTAATTTTTTTTTTCCCAGTGCACGTTATGGGATGGATTTATATGTAGTTATTGTAAATTCGATTAGGCATATGTCTAAAATTAAAGACAAAGGTTCCATTTTGATTTTATGTATTCCTTAATAATCTCATAAAGTTATATTGTATCATTTTAATACATTGTCTGAAACTTTAAAATTGCAAAATCATCTCATATAATTGGATTTAATTTGTTTTTATTACATAACAAGATGCAGTGGAAACTTGTTTTGCTTAATTAAAAACAATTAGATCTTGGTCACATTAACTATTTCAGGAAAAATAGTTCCAGCTATTTCTAGCTTATTCTCACTTGAATTGATATCATACAACTCCTTAATAGGTGTGTCTTTAATAATATCAATAAATTCATATATTTGCTCTAAATCATTTCAAAAATTTTAATACGTGTTTAGAATGTCTTAGAATAAGCTATTTACAATATCATATTCAACGTTGATTTTGTTGGAGAGGGGAATGAGATATATATATATATATATTACGTTGAGTAGGGTGCAATAAATGAATCTACAAATTATATATAATTTTAATTTGTTGTGATATTGGTAACTCCGTCATTATGCTTTCAATACAACATAGTGCATTATCATCATTTAGCATTCTCTACACTGCCAGGAACAAATATTTTGCATGCTTTTTGTTAGTTTTTGTCATTTTCATTTGGGTTCTTGGAGCCATAATGCAAGAGATATTTTTTTTAATGGTTTTTAAATTTATATGATTTTTTTATACAACATATGTTGTCCATGATCATCTCCATAAAGTTATATTGTATTTCTATGATTTTATATAATATATATACAAGCACTCATATTACTGTTTTTTATTTGTTATTGCAATAATGCAGGAGATATTCCGAATGAGATTGCCAATCTTACAAATCTTAAAATTATGTACTTGGGTCGAAATCAACTCATTGGCTACATACCTAGAAGCATTGGAAGTTCGGTTTCGCTTCAGGAATTACAGCTTGGTTCCAATAATTTACAAGGTATAATTTTTATGCAAATTATAAGTCACTATAGATTTTTTTCTTTTTCTTACTTCTTGTCTCTTGCAACTTGAAATTATGAACTTAGATGCTAATAGGTTTCGTCGAAATGCTATTAATTGTATATCCCAAAATGTATAAGTTAAGAATAAACTTTCTTTTCTGACAAAACAAAAATTGGATTATATTTTTATACATAATTTGTAATATTTTATAATATCATTGAGAACTCAACCTGTTACAAAGATTTTAAATATAACAGGGGATAATTTCAGTTAGGTCCCTTGTAAGGAAACTTTCATTAAATTTCAAAGGACTTTTTTTTTTCCCAACTGCTGATATATTCCTAAGGCAAATAAACTGGCACAGTACAACTGAAATCGCAAACAGCAACAGAGCAAAAACAGAATCAGCAACAACATAAGAGAGATCAGCCAAATAATTTTAACTAGTAGATTAGACAAAAGAAGTGATGGTGAAGACACCCATCCTATGAGAACCAGCAACAATATGCTTGATTTTTAATTTCAAAGGACTTTAATGAAATTAAAAATCAAGCATATTTACTAAATCCAATTTTAATAAAGCCTATGTCTTTTTTTTTTTAATTTCCCACCCTAATATCTCTTCAAATACAAAACAAAAATGACACTGTAATTTAGGTAATAGAAGCAAAAGCCCGTCACCAAATCTATCATTCATATATGCAGCTTTTAAACATATATATCAACAGTTGTAGTATTGTACTTTTTATTTTGTTATATTGATACACATACATAATTATATAAAAAGTTAGTTTATAACTTTTAAAATTTTTTTGATAATTCTATTGTCACAATTGTAGTCTTACCTTTTTTTTTTTTTTTAAGGTTCTACTTACTATAACCCCCATAAATCTCAATGACATAATATGTTTAGATTAAATATTTTAAACTATATCATATTTTATAATTAAATTTTAGGTTAGATATTTAGATTAAATATTTTAAAAGTATACCACATTTTTTACATATCCAAACTATTACTCTTTTTGGTTTTTTTTTTTTTGGTACTAGACCATCCAATATCTTGGGGTATCCTAGGTTCATGTGTTCGCTCTAGACTAATCTAGATCCACACTTAATACGTTGGGCAACTTACTTTGGGGAGAATTTATGAGTTTTGCAAAAAGTTTTGTACAATTTAAGAAGTTTATTAGTTATAGACAACTTTTTAAACATTTGTTGACACAATGTTTTGGATAGCTCAATATATAGTTCTTAGATAGTTCATAGATAACTTTAAATTTTGGATAGTTGTTAAATTAATTTTATATTAAAAATTGTAAATAAATTTAGCTGTCTGATTTGGCTGTGGTAATTTTTGTGTACAGAGTAGGGTAAATTTAAAAATATGGTTGTTTATTTTAAAAACAAAATACACTTTTTATAGTGGTTATTACCATAATTGGTGTAGAAATTAATATTCTACATCGGTTAATGTAAAAACTGGTGTAAAATAGCAAACTTTCTACAATGGTTGGAACCCCAGCCAGTGTAGAAAGTCCACTTTCTACAGCGGTTGGAGCCAGTTGGAACTCCAGCCGGTGTAGAAAGTCCACTTTCTACAGCGGTTGGACACCCAACCGGTGTAGAAAGTAGAAAGTGGACTTTCTACACCGGCTGGGGTTCCAACCGCTGTAGAAAGTGCTCCATTTATTAATTTTTGAATCGTTGAACTATTTTCTACATCGGTTATTGTTAGCCAACATAGAATATGTATTTTTTACAGCGGTCGTATAACCAATGTAGATTGTTAGACTTTCTACATCCCCTATAACAACATCACCTATTTAACCATTGTAAAAAGTCTTTTTTAACCGCTATAAAAAGTCAGCTTTGTAGTAGTGGATGGATTGAAGATTGAATTCATGGACTTCAATGGCTAAGGATTTCTAGACTCTGGTTCCTCTTGATTTTTTTTTACTTGCAATTTTCCTTTTCATAGTTGAATTAGTGAAGTTGTAATGTTGCACTCAAGGTGTTTGATTAAATGCCTTTGTCATTTTAGTTGAGGATACTTGTTATTGGATTGATTGGTTGTAGGAATTGTTACTTAATTTTAATTTCAATGGTTTAATGCATAGTTGTGATGAATTATTTAGTGTTCTTGGTATTAGCAATTGTATAGTTACATTGTGAGGTCTCGACAAATTCTAATTAAGGTTAATTTGGAATTAATTCTTTGTTATGTATCGTTTTAGGTACTGTTCTAAGCCAATTAATCAACTAATAACACATTGAGAGCTTAATGATGCTAATTTAGTTCACTACATGAGTAATAATGGTTAGGCTTGTGCATGTGACTTTGTTAGCTATGTTTGGAATAGTCTTGAACTACACTTGGCCAATGAGAGCATTTCCTTAGCAATTTAATTGTTGAATGAGGATTTCTTCACCATCATACTCCTAGGGATCACTTCCATTCACTGTTGCAAATACATTTTCATTGGTTCACTTATTTTCTCTTAAAATCAAAAATTGCATAAACATTAGTTAGAATTTTAGTTTCATTTTTAGAAAATTAATCAAACCAATTTTCATTGTCATTTATAGCACATTTGATAATCATTCTCAATCAATTTTTAATCCAACTTGCTAGGAGATTCGACCTAGGTTGTGCCCTATACACATTAGGGTGTCCACTTGGTTTAATTTGGTGCATACGCGACTAGTATATTTCAAAAGGCCAGTTTAAATAACTATTTTTCCACTTGAAGATTAGAAATAGTGGCATCTTTGAATTTCTACAACCATTGGATTTTGGGGGGGGGGGACCAATCAAGACAAGCTTCAGTGCCTCCCCTTTTTCAATTAAACGCAAGTCCTACAAAGCCCAAATCTATGATATCCATATTCTCATCCCATTTTTCAAAAGCTTTATCACATGGGGTCTCCAAAACAGTTGCCGAAGTTTGTTCACAATCAAGGAGGGGTGCATTGAAATCACCTCCAATGACCCAAGCACCTTGGGTGCTTAACCTTAACCGTCTTAGCTCATCCCAGCAACACTGTCAGTTTTCATAATTTGGACTGGCATAGATGATAGTTAGGAACTAGCTCTCATTGTTGAAAGTTTTGATACTAAGTTACATGAATTAGCGATGTTTTTGCAATGCCAACTTTGTTATACTAGCTAGTATCCCACAAGCATCATATCCCTCCACTATAACATTCAGCGTCAACATAATCAAAAAATTGAAAGCCCAACTTCCCAATTAAATATGTAGTCTTCCTAGTAAAAGCACGAGTCTCCAAAATTGATAGAAAATCCAACGCAGAATATTTATTTAAACCACATACAAGGTGAAAGAAAGACATATGACTGCATACCTTTAGAATTCCACTTTATGTTATTTGGCATGTGAGAAGTTGTTTGGGGGGAAAAAAATAAGAAGATGGAAGTGTATATTAAAAGTGGATTTAGTGGATGTAAGAGGATGGAGCTTTTGAAAGGTTGATTTAAAAAATGAGATGTTATTTGACTATGCTACCTCAAATTTAACTTATTATTCTTTTATTTACAAAATATTGTTAATTCATTAAAATTATAATCATCATTTAGATAATAATAATAATAACAACAACAACTCAAGATCAAGTTTTTAGAATTATAGATTAAATAATTAATTATGTTAATTTTTAGCATAGATGTATATTTAACTATTTATAAAAAATTTGTCCAATCAAATTTTATATTTTATACTTTTATTATTTAATATTTCAAATTTTATGTTATTTAAAATTTTTATTAACCAATAAATGTTTGTCTAATTGGTTAAAGTTATAGTCACACCTATGGCTCTAAATGCTATATATTTCTTTAAAGAATCACTTATAACTATATACATCTCTTACTTATAAAACCTATATTAATATATAAACAACAACTCCAGAGACTAGTATAAAGATATTCAATAAAAACATATCAACGAAAAATGCACATTTCCAAAACAAATATCTAGAAAACTCTACTCTAATCCTATCAATTCTAGAAAAAAACTAGACTAAATATTACATATATGTCTCAACTCTTACTTAGAATATAGCTTTAAGCTTTTGAAATGCTGCAAATTCAATAACAATATACGCATGAATTATAATCAAGTATAGGGCAAGCTTCAAAATGTAAATCATTATTAACAAATTATTACCTGATCAAATGAGTGAATAGTACCTTGAGTGATGATTTCATACATGAAAATCATTACATAATAACCATATGCAACACTTTCTAGTTGTCGAGAATACTGTAAAAAAATAATTAAATTTATTAAACCAATATTATAATATTTATTTTAATTAGGGAATAAATTTGAAATACTCACTTGCACTTTTGCACCCACTTTATTTCCGCTAATTCCTAATATGTCGTTGAAGATTTGTTTATAGAATATACACAGTTATAAAATATTAAATATGTGCTACTAATAATGAAAAATAGAGTTATTAATAATAAAAACTTAATTTTCAATCTCAATAGTTGCCAGCTTAATTTTACAAGTTGAAAAAATGGAAAAATGCAAAAAAAAAAAAATCCTGTTGTGTTTGTTTGATAAAAAAGTACAATAGGGGCTAACTTTAATTTCTTGCTTACCAATATACGCTTTCTAGAAGCATAATAATGTGCTCATTGAGAAAGAACAGGTGGAGCAATATCACAAGTATTATATGATCTATAATGGCCACATTTATGCCCAACTATGTGGAAGTGCACTTCGGTTGTATCATTAAAGTCATTACATAGTATCTAAACATGCGATGGAATCAAAAAATATTGACAAAAACATGAGAAATTTTCTGAAAAAATAATTATAGATATTTACAAGTGGAATGAATATATGAAACAGGGTTCTCTATAATCTCAAATAATCACAATATGGCATATTCAACAATTAGATGCTAAGATTACTCTTCATTCATATTTTTTCTTCCATACTGACTTCACAGTATGGTGTATTCTTTGCTTGCCACATGTCAGAGACCCAAAGAAATGCATTCTTATTCCAACATAAAAGAAATAAACTTGTACGCACTGAGTTCAACACCACATATTGGGATCTTTTAAAAGATTATCTTTCATAGTTCATAGTCAAGTTTTCATTGAAAAACATGATAGCAAATAGTACATCTCAAGAACATCATTAAGTTCACCCTTTAAAATTATTATTGGACAAACCTCAAATAAATTAAAAATAAATTGGCATGTGTTTGAATGAACTGAGATTACCTTCCTGTCAATAATCTTCAGGCATGAGAGTTTCTTCAATCTAACATTGTATGGAAGTAAGCAAATCAGGAGATATTATAGTTTTTTGTTGAGTACTATTCTTGATCCTTAACCAAATCATCGTGTGCTATATATAAAAACCTGCAAGTCAAGTATAAGCATCTATGATCTATTAATCTAATGAGATACCTCTTTATCAATCATCTCCTAGATCATGGACATGTCAATCGTTGACTTATAAAATAGATCTTTAATGAGCTCGTGTTATTATTTGACGTAGAAAAAATTTTAGGTAAAAGATGCAAAAAAAAAAATGAATAAAGGAAAACAAAATTGCAAAAAAAAAAAAAAACCAAAAACAAAAACAAGAAACTGGACCATGCAATAAGCACGAGAAATTGATGGAGACAATGATGGCCACACGAGCAGAAGCACAACCTACGGGTGAAGATCTGCAGACAACGAGCTTAAGGTTGAGTTATGGCTGATGAGCTATTGGTGAGCTGTGGGCACCAAGAGCTGAGGGTTGAGCTTGAAGGTAGAGTTGTGGGTAACAAGCTGTGAGCATTGGAGTTGAGGGCTGAGCTTGAGGGTGGAGTTGGGGGAAGAGTCGATGGCATGGCTATGGGCAAAGGTAGCTGCGAGCAAAGAGATCTGTGGGTCGACGAGGTGGCAACAACGGAGCTGAGGAAGAAACAGCGTTCAAAATAAAATTTTAATTCAATAGCTGAGGGTTTTATTAGTTGAGGAAGAGACACAGTGATAGGTCTTCCTCAGACCTGTGGCCATAAATCATTTATGGCGACAGGTCCAAGGAAGATCTATCGCCATAAATAAGTAACTATTGAATGGTTTTTTAATTGAACCAAAACTTATGGCGACAGGTCTTCCTTGAAACCATCGCCATAAGTGTTACTTAATAATTAATATTTTTAATTAATTTTAATTTATAAATTAATAATTATTAGATTAAATGTATTAATATAAAATAAATTAATTAATCATTTAATTTTTCAAATTAATTTAATTTAGTAATTAAATTTCAGTTAATGTTTCATATTTCAGACATAATTAATATATTTGGAATGAGATACAATTAAAAATATAGTGAACCCATTATTTTAATTAAATAATTTATTAAATTATATTAATGTGATATTATATATATATATATATGGCGATAGGTCTGACGAAGACCTATCACCATAAATAAGTATCTTTTAGCTGAGAATTTTTTCCCACAGCTAAAAACTTATGGCGACAAGTTCAACAAGTGCCTGTCGCCATAAGTTAAATAATTAAATTATTTTTATTTTTTTATTTAATTAAAATATTTTCACTAGCTGAGGGGTTTCTACCCTCAACTTCAATCGCCATAAGTTTTAATTAATATTTAATAATTTTTAGTTAATTTTAAATTATTAATTAATTAGTTATTAATTAATAATTATTAATTTAAATGCATTAAAATAAGATAAATTAATTAATCATTTTATTTTCATTAATTAATTACTAAATTACATTAATGTGATATTAAATAAACATATTTATGATGACAAGTATCCCACAGGCCTGTCATCATAAATTTGTCTCTTTGATAAAAAAAAATTAATTTTATTTAATTTGTTTGGAGACACATTTATGGTGACAAGCCTGTGGGATGTCTGTCACCATAAATGTGTCTGATTTTAGATAAATTAGACACAATTAAAAACTTGATTAATAATTTTTTATAATTAATTAATTTTATTAATTTATTAAATTTTATTTAATTGTCACACAAACATTTATGGTGACAGTTTTTTCTTAGAACTGTCATCGTAAATGCTACATTTTTCAACATATTTATATATTCGCCACTAAGTCTAATATTACCACAATTTTTTGATAAACTGTGATGAAAAAAGTGTTGTTAAAATTCTATTTTGTATTAGTGAAATTATTTAAAAATGACAAAGGAATATTTTATTTTTTAGGAAGACCCTATATTATATTTTGTGCAGCCCCTTCCTCTACGCCAGAGGATATATCAATTGACTTAGACTTGAAAATGCATGAACATGAGTAGAAAGATGAGATGAGACTTTTTTGTGTGTTGTGTTTTGATTAAACAAAGAAGCAAAAAGCCCAAAACAAAACTAAACAAGAATCCACGGGCAAACTAAGCCCTTCTCATCCCTATACTAACATTTAGAAAGATCCACAGGGGATCATATCATCATACAGTAATATAATCTCATTGGTTTGAAGGAAGCCCCACTCACCATTTGTATCCAGAATCCTACCAATCTGCCTTGTAAAAGAATCCACCTCCCCTAACAAAAGAAGTTTCTCCAAAGATGATACTTTTTTTAAATTGCATCAATGAATGAACTGTAAAATATAGAGGAAATTCCCTCAATTATTGAACATCAACAGTTTATTTTTTAATATAATAAAATCCTATAAAAAATAAATTAAATAAGTAGTGCTTATTCTTAAATAAGTATTACTTGGTAATTTAAGAATGAGTAGTACTTGTTCTGGTTTATTGTGATGGTCTTTCTTTGAAAAATTTTTCATGAATAATATAAGTCGTTTTATAATTTTAAAAAAATATTTAATAATATTTTTGATTTTATCCTCACTTATTTCAACAATTTAATTAGTTTAATACAATTAAGAATTTCCTCTTTTGTAACTCTTTTTCTTTTTGGCCAAACTTCATCTTTTGTAACTCTAACGCAACTAAATGAGGGGCGAAATTAAAGAACATTAAAAGACCAATGTTATGAAAAAGAGAAAGTATGACAAGTAAATTAATACTAGCAAAAATATGAAAGCTATTTAAATAAAATATTTTTTATTTAAATTAGCACAAAAATTTCTGATACAACCTCATAGTACAAGCAATTAAGTGCCATGAAAATAAAAAAATTTATGTTTAAGTTAGCGAATTTAATCAATATTAATTTTTTATAGGATATTTATTTATAATTTTTTGTGTCCTTGTATATAACATTTTGCACTATTTTCAAATATTAAAGGAAGACATTACCTAAAAAAAAGTTTAAAATAGTAGACACTTCTATGCAAATAGTTGAGGAATAAAAATATCTTTAACAATTATATTTTCTATGTCATTTCATTCAAAAATAGTGGGAATCAGTAAATTCATATCGATGCCTTCTTGTCTTTTCTCCCCTATTGTAGTCATAGAGAGAAAAATAAGTCCTGGTTGGTGACAATTCATCTTTTTACTCTAGTTTATGTTTTTCTTAGTCAAGTGTAAACTTGAATATTTATGTTATGAAAAAACAATAGCACTGTCAAGGAGACTCTTCGGTCTGTAAAAGTGAAATTGCCCAGTCTTTTTTCTAACAACTTGCTGATTATTAATAGGGCCAAAAAAGAAATTGAGTCTCATTATTTTTATTCAAACTCATTTATTTCAAAGTCAATTCAACTTAAAAATTCATGACGTAAAGAAAGTGGCACAATAGTCAATAATAGAGTCTTTGTTAAAATTAGAATGTTCATATCACTCCTCCTGTCCTATTTATAAAGTATTTGGGACATTTTTCATGTATTTTAAGGAAAGTTATTATGTTGCTATATTTGTTAAAAAAAACTGAACATTTCAATTAATTAAATGAAGATAATGACTTAATGAGTTATCTTATTGTTTATGCAAATGATTTCTCTAGTTGAAGGGTAAAATTGGAAGATTATTTCATCTTTTTGCTTGATACCTTATTTTTTGTTTTTGTAGAACACTTTATGGATAGGATTGGGGTTAGGTCTAGTAGGAGGGGCTAATCTCTCACAACATGGCACACCAAAATTCGAGTTTCCATTGCAAGAGGTGCTCAAATTTAGTGATTGCTTGCACATATAATAATATTATCTCTAATAGAAGGATACCTATGAGTACTCAAAAAAGTTTTGATTCCCAATTAATTAATTAATTAATTAATTAATTAATTAAAGTGGTTAAATAAAAAACCAGCTACATGTTGAGCATCTAATAATGCTAAGGATACTTCGTAGAAAGCGCATAGTGTGATTCAATTGTTATTCTTGGTGTTTTTTCAGCCTACATAATGAAAAAACATTAAGGTTTGTAAATGCAGTAGGTTATGAGTGATGGTGAAATTTTATGAAAAGGATGATAAAATCCCTCCTCCAAGTTCCTTACAAATATAACTGGAGGAATATAATAAAATTTTAGATAATGTTATAGTTGTCTTGTTCTTTTGTGTGGCTACAAAACTTCAAAGTCTATGTCAATCCATATTCATAGAGAAAATGGCACAGTAATAAAAGTAGAGGAATAAAAATAATTTATATACATGCATTTATATACATACATACGTACATATATATATATATATATATTAAGCTAAGTCATTTCATTTTGAAATTTGAACATTAAGTTTGTGTAAGGAAAATGACATAATAATATATAGAACTATTGCTTTTCTCAACCCATTAATAAAGCCAACAAGAAAAAGAAGCCATCAAAAGTGACAATTTATCTTTTTAATCGGTGTTCACATTTTTCTTTGCTTAAACCTGCTCAAGTACTCATGTTAAAAAAAAAAATGACACTTAAGGGGATTTTTTTTTTGGGGCCGTGAAATAATATACTCTATGTTAAAAATTGAATAGTTAGTGTATATTATTTTTGTGGAGTTCAACTTTTTAAAAATATGATTTTATAAATGAAGGTAGGTGTTATGTACACAAATAATCATCACCATCATCATCATCATTAATAATAATAATAATAATAATAATAAATTTTCCAATTCCCATGCATGTGTTGATGTATTTAATAGTTAAAACTACAAACACTTTATTCTATTCTTATAATCTAACTAAGCTATCCTAAGATAAGTTATATTCATTTCTCGAAAAAAAAAGAAAGAAAGAAAGAAAAAGAGACAATGAATTTCTTGATGTTGGATCTTCACATCTTTCTACTTGTGTCTATAATTTTTGAAGTCAGGCAATGTCAGCATACTAAGAAAATTATTAATCAATTCATAAATTCCTTTCACATTTCTTGAATGATGATGAACAACTTATAAATCTATGTCATAAAGAGAATGGTACAACAGTTAATAATAGAGCCTTTGTTAAAATTAGAGCGTTCATATTATATTTTTAAGAATTCACATTTATGGTTGTATTTTATTATAAGATAAAAAATAAAAATGATTGCATATTTGAATTAATAAAAATAAATTAAAAAATATTATTTATGCATCTATACAACTGTTTTCTTACAATAAAAGTTTACAATAATAGGGCAAGTTAAGCCTATAAAACTCAGTGATAAGAAATTGCTTAATCATTTACAGCTCATCAATGTTAAGCCACTAATGGTGACAATCTATCTTTTTAGTTTATGTCCTCTTTTCCTTTGGTCAAACATGCTCAAGTACATCTAGGAAAAAATGACACCATAATTTGAATTTTGTTTTTGGCTGTGTAGTAGACTCTATGCTAGCAATTGATTAGTCGATGTATATTATTTTTGTCGAGTTCGAATATTTAAAATACTTATAAATGGAGAAGTAGGTGTTAAGTAAACAAATAACCATAATAATAATAATAATAATAATAATAATAATTTTCCAATTCCCAAGCATGCGTGCATGTGTTTAACCATGAAAATTGCAAACACTTTATTCTTTTTTTTTCTTTTTTTTTTTTTGTGGATAGTATAAGGAGTAGGCTCCTTTGATGGCAAAGATTATCTATCCTAAGGTATTGAGAGCAAAAGATAGGCCTTTCCCAACTAAGTTACTACATACATGAGGGTTGAGAATCAAACCCCCAATTATTTGCTTCATTTGCTTAAGTAATAGCATGATCTACCACTCATGCTAACTTTAGTTGGCTACAAAAACTTTATTCTATCATGATCATCTAAGACATCCTAAGATAAAATATAGTAATTTATGGAAAAAGAAAAGAAAAAGAGACAATGAATTTCTCGCACATCTTTCTACTCGTGTCATGATTTTCGTGTCAATCATACGTATTGAATGATGACGATGAACAGCATATAAACTCATAACGTTAAGAGAATGGTACAATAGTTAACAATAAATTCTTTGTTAAAATTGGAATGTTAATATTATATTTTTGAAAATTCACATTTATGATTGTATTTTATTACAAGAGAAGATATAAATATGATTATAAAAAATAAAACATAAATATGATTACACATAATAATTAATAAAAATAAATTAAAATGATTATTGATACATCTATAATACCGGCGGCATATTAAGCCTATAAAAATCATTAATGAGAATTTCTTAGTCATTCTACAACTCATTAATGTGACCAAAGGGAAAAATATCCGTGACGTGCGTTAATACAGTGACATTAATAGTCTTTAGTAGGATTTGAACTGTCTATATAATTTACATTAAAGAATTCACATGGTTGTATTTTATTAATGGAGTAAAATGTGTGTTTGTGTGTGCGTGTTATTTTACATGTAAATTAACCAAAACTAAATCAAAAGTTATTTCAAACTTACACATATGTTCACTTTTTTTTTTTGGCAAATTACTGACTTATTTGTTCACACCCATTGTAATTATATAAATTTAGTATGCTTGGCATTTTTTCTTGTGTAATTAAAAATGATAAGATTATTGGATCCATGGATTCTTGTGATCGCACTTACTTAGTCTCTCAACTTAATTCCTGGAAGGTTCACAACACTTTAGGTAGCATAAGACCCGCATTATTACTACAAGGCAACAATAAAGTTTTGAAATTAAAAAGTGCAAAAAATAAAAAGTTGAAAGAGACCCAGAAAAAGCAACAACGTACGCACGTGCATAATAAAGTTTTGATCCCGCATTAATTAATTAATTAAGTAGGTTAAATAATCAAAAAGAAACTACACGTTGAGCATCTAATAATGCTTAGGATGCTTCGTGGAAGGCATAGAGTTCAATTCAATTATTGTTCCACCAAGAAAAGAGAAATTCATCAAATTCATCCAAGCAACACATATCTACTCACTTAATAAGTGTCCCACTTGAGATGATTAACTATTGAATTATATTCAATAACTGTAAAAGATTTTGTCATATGATACTTAGAAATTATTGAATCTCAAATTTTTGAAGGGTATAACATATAGAATTGTTCTGAATTTTTAGAGGAAAATGTATAATGATAATTAATTTTAAATGTTGATAAATTTCAATAGTGGTTGAATAAATTTAAGACGCTCACCATATCCAAACCCGACTCAAAAAGCCAGTAAAAGCAATATAGGAAGAGTGAATATGGTGCGTGTATGTGTTTTGGATGAGAATTAGTATGGTGAAGGACGCATTGAGCATGTTGAGTTGTTAGACCGCTATTGATAATAAAAATCTTTATTATGGTAACATTTGTTTGGAAAATTTGACCTAATGGATTCAAGCAAATGAACCTGAGTCCATAATCTTATATCACTAATTAGTTCAGTTAAATTTAAATATGCAGTTATTTTGAGCTTATATCATGAAAAAACATTGAGGTTTTTAAGTGCAGTAAGTCGTGAGTGATTGTGAAATTTTATGAAAAGGATAATAAAATCCCTCCTCCAAATTCCTTGCAAATCTAACGAGAGGGATATAATAAAATTTTAGATGATACTATAATGGTTGTCTTATTTTTATGTGCGGATACATAATTTCAAAGTCTAAGTCAATTCATATGCGTAGAGAAAATGGCACAATAATAAAAGTGGAGGAATAAAAATAATTTATGTGCACTTATATATTTAAGTCATTGCATTTTGAAATTTTAACATTAATTTTTCACAAAGAAAACGACATAGCAATAGAAGTCTTGCTCTTTTCAACCCATTACTCAGGCCAACAAGAAAAAGGAGCCATTAATAGTGATAATCTAACTTTTCAGGCGGTGTCCGTTTGGTCAAGCCTCCTCAAATACTCATATCTTGAAAAAAATTGATACAATAATGGGGATTTTGTTTTTGGTCGTCTACTCAAATACTCATATCTTGGGAAAAAGATGACAACATAACGTAGATTCTATGTTAAAAATTGAATAGTCGGTAAACTATATTTTTTTCGAGTTGAAATATTAAAATATGATTTTGTAAATGGAGTAAAGTAAATGTTATTCAAAAAAACCATAATAATAATAATAATAATAATAATAAGAGTAAAATACTTGACCTTCCATCTATTTTACCTTAATTACATATACCTTCCTCCTATTTTGAAAACCCATACAAACTTCCCATAGAATCAATAACCACAAAACACAAAAGAGAAAAAAAAATAAAAAAATACAAGACACAATCCCCCTTCTACTTTTAATATTTAATTTCCATCTACTCAAACCATTAGTTGACCGTTAACTCACATTTTTTAGACCAAAATAGCCCTCTTTAAACATAAATGTCAAGTAATAATAATTTAAAATATCAAAAAATTAATGCATGTAATTTTTTAATTTTTATTCATATTTTATTTTTAGTTATTCCAAATTATTTATTTATTAATTTTTAAAAAAATAAATACATAAGTTGGCTGAGATAATATCTGAAACACACATATTCAAAAAATATTAATGAAATAGGTATTTAATATAATAAGAGATAAATTAGTTAATATAATTTATGTTTACTTTCCTGTAAATTTTTTCAATTTCAAACAATATTTTTAAATTATTTATTTAAATATTGTCATAATTAATTATTTAAAGTTTATTAAATTGAGAGAGAGTCTACAATTTGATTATAAGGGCAAGTTAGTAAATGTAAATTTTACAACATAATTTAAAAAAAATTATATATTTAACAGATATTCCTAACAATGAAAAAAATTGTGCTAAAGTATATGTTTTAAAAATAGGATGGAGGTCTCTGTAATTTTAGAAAAATAGAAGGACTGTCACTGTATTTTATGCTAATAATAATTATTATTATAATTAATGTTTTTAATTCCAATGCATGTGTGCATGTACTAAGAAATGAAAATTTTAGGGAAAATTTCAATAAGGTCTCAAATAAGAAAATTAATTATTTCTTAAATCCATTTACACGTTAATAAACTTTTATATTTACAAGTTAAACTTCTTCAGTATTTACAATTAAGCAGAAGAGACTTGTAAGGGTATATTTGGTTTTTGATTTCATTTTTTGTTTTTAAAAACAGTTTTGTGATAAAGGTTTCAAAATTGTTTTCCAAAATAAAACTAAATGAAAAAATGTTTAGTTATGTTAATTATAAACAGTTTAAGAATTAAAAAAATAGGCTGATAGTAATGATTGGAGGTAGTTAATAGTGATGGTTAAAGATAGAAATTGGTAAAGCTAACTATATTTTCTAATAATCAAATATAATGTGTTTTGAAAAAAAAACAGAGAACAACTTTAACATGTTCCTAATTTTTTCAAAAAATATAACAATTTAAATTTCAAAAAAATAATTTATTAGTTATTAATTATAAAAGAGGGGTAAACTTGAGAAGTTACATTTTGTTAACAGTTTTTATTATATATCTATAATTTTTTAATAGGTGCGAAGTTGGTTAAGCTTGTCTTATAGGGGGGAGCATACGTATTCGTAAACATGCACATGGGAAGGCTGTTTCTGGTGGCTTTCGTGTGTGTGTGTGTAAAACTAGAAATTGTCATGGCAGGCCATGCCACCGTTAAATTCTGGAAAAGTCCACCAACCTCTGTTTTTTTAAATACATAAACAGTGTCTGTTCCTGACAGGCAAAAAACTTACAAGGGGAAATCAGGCTTTGGAACTAAATAGAAAATATAATCACATTTTATGTTCCAATATCCCAAAATCTCTTACAACGCTTAGAGAAAAAGGATATGTAAAAGAATCTTATAAAAAGAATTTCCTATTTGATCTTGCAGTTAAATATAAAATGATATTATATAAAATTATTTTGATATCTATAAAATATATCAATTATAATCTCAAAATCAAAACTGTTTGTCCATTTGTATGAAAATAATCAAAGATTTAAAAAAATATTACATGCTTTTCTTGGGGATTCTAATAATCTATTTGTAATCCCCTATATATATATATATTTATATGAATAACAAAATATATATACATACATACATATATATATATATATATTGTTATTCATAGATTGAGAAGTTAAAATATCATTAAAAGAAATTTTATTTTAATAATTAAAGTAAATTTTCC
Source organism: Prosopis cineraria (assembly GCF_029017545.1). NCBI lineage: Eukaryota > Viridiplantae > Streptophyta > Magnoliopsida > Fabales > Fabaceae > Prosopis > Prosopis cineraria. The sequence goes on along the minus strand of NW_026555804.1, from coordinate 15,333 downwards.
TTGATAATTAAATCTTAGAATTTTAATTTCTCAGTAGTTTAATTAGGTAGTTGTTAGATAAAGATTCTCAAAATAATTTGAATTTAAATAAAACAAAACTTAAGCAATTTTCATCACATTTTGAAAAAAATATTAAAAAACTAATGAATAAATTAATTAAATAAGACTAGGGTTTAAGATTCAGTAATTCTAAAATAAATAAGGCTACATATCTACACAAAGATATTCTAAAAAAAAATTAATTAACAAAGAGCAAAACTCTGGGCCCTATATATAATTTTAGCTAGGGGTTAAGTAAGCAGTTTTGTTCAAAATTTAATGATACATCACCACTCCTCTCATCAGTATAAGTTGTTCAAATTTTCATTGTGTGATCTATATCTTTTACCAAGTAACTCTATTTTACTTTATTTCTTCGTCATTATTTCCTAAGATTTTTCTTCTTTAATAATCTCCTTAGAGCCATATGTAAAACAAAAGCTCTAGGACGCCAAATTCATAACTAGTAAATTTGTTCAGTATTAAGCAATACTTTGACACCAAAAGATTCCTATGGTCGATTTAGATGTTAGAAGTTTAATTAGATGTATATAAGCTTAATGAAACTTAGATTAAAATTTATAATCTTTTAAATAAATTGAAGACAATAGTCTTATTAACCTTTTGTATCACACACAAGGTGATATGGACGAGACATGAATTCATAGCAGCCATAGACGAATCTTAGTAACAAATTGGGATCTCTATTATTGATCTCAGTCTTTGAGTGTATGAATAGCAAGGTGATATTATTGATTTTCACCTTTTCAATGCTTTATAGCTTTAATTACTTTTTCTTTGTTTTCATTCTATTTCATTGGGGAAGCAATTCCAAATGGTTTTATCTTTCTGTGATGTGCCTAAATAATAGAAATTGATGTCAAATTTTTTTAAATTTAAAGCTTCTTTTAATTCCATCAAAAAATAGTTTTAATTCTAACTAAGAACTAATCTTTTTCTGAATTTCATAATTTTAAGATCTTTATCTATAATTAATATTCTTAAAAAGTCTTTACATGTCATTTTTCCGATGAAATTAAATATTCGGTTTGAATCCAATCTCATTGTATGTAAGGGATGACTAACAAATTAATGAAATAAAAAAAATAAGTACTAATTCCATTGTTTTTAAAATCAACAAAATATTTTAAATTGATATATATTTATAATTTTTTGATTCCTTTTATATAATTTTAAAATTTTTTGTTAATTTTTAATTAACTAATGGAAAAAGTTAATATTTCTTGATGATAGATACGATATTGCAATGTTTTAAAATATTAAAGTGGGATATTTCCCTGCAAAAGAAGATTACAATGCCATGTTTTTTACACAAATTTTATAGTTGAGGAGAAAAAATATTTTTAATCATTCTATTTTCTATGTCATTTTATTCAAAAAAAATGGTGTTTAATGAATGCATCTCAATGGTTTCTTGTATTTTCTCCACTCATTATTGTAGTCGAGGAGAGAAAATAAGTTATGGAAGGGGACAAGTCGTCTTTTTACTCTAGTTCATGTTTTTCATTAATCAAGTGTAAACTCAAATATTTATGCTGAAAAGAGAAAATTAACTAGTCACTTTTTCTAAACAACTTGTTAATTATTAATGGGGTCGAACAGAAAAAGAATCTCATCATTTTATTCTTGCTTATTTATTCCCAAGCCAAGTCATCTTTGAAATCCATGACCTAAAGAAAATGGCGCTATTGTCAATAATAGAGTCTTCACAAAAATTAAAACATTCACTTACTCACTTTGATCCTATTTATAAGGTATTCAAAACATTATTCATGTGTTTCAAGAGAAGTTATTATTATGTTGCTATATTTGCTAAAAATATATCAATATTTCAATTATGCTCCAATTAATTAAAGCAAGATAATAAGTCATATTATTATTTGTGCAAATGCTTTCTCATGTAAAGGGTGAAACTGGATCAAAAATTAATGGAATGGAATAGGGTGGAGCAGGATAGAGTGAATGGAATGGAATTTTCATTGTTTGGGAATTTTATTAGAGTGATAAATGATTTTATTTAATCATTATTTAAAAATTATTATAAAATCAATAGATTCAAATTAGTTATAATTATGTTTTTCCAATTTCATGGTGAGAGAAAGTGAAAGAGTAAAAGGAGGTGAGAAGGATAAAAGTAATTTAGTAATAATATTATTTATTTAGGTTATTTCAGTCTCAATTCCCCAACATAGGGGTTGGAAAAATTAGGCTTGGGATGGCTTGAAAGGTCATCAGATGCGATACCACTCTTTAAAAAAAAAAAAAATTCTTCTAAATAATGGTATAAAAATTCTAGCCATCCCTCTTCATTTCATTCTGTCCAAAGAAAAAAATCCCATACACTATACCTTAGGTAGGGAAAAATAATAGAATAAAAAAATTTAAAAACAATAAATTAAAGACTTTGTATGAGAGACTAGTTTGATAAAAATTAAACTGATTTGAGGGTTAATTTGTTCTTATTTAACTACAAGTACATGTTAAATAATTAGCATACTTTGCATATTAAATTAATTTGAGACTCAATTTGTTTTATAAATCTTAAAAAATTAATATGATAATTTAAGAAAATATAACGGATCAAATTCATAAAAATTAAACTTGAGAGGTGAAATCGACATCTGAATCAAACTTTTAGGACAAAAGTTTGGTTGTCCCAGAATATTCTTTATCTAATTTAGAGAAATGTTCTACTGGGGAGTTGGATAGAATGAAGCAAGTAAATTTCATTATTTCTAACATCAGCGAGATACTATGTTTGAATCCATTATTATCACATAAGCAACTGCTAACAAATTAATAAACTAAATTTCGTAGATTGATACTTGCATTCACTCTTCAAACATAATTTTTAAATAAATAATTAAAATTCACATTCCTCATACATCCAGATAAACACTATTTTTTTTAATTTTGTTGACAAATACAAACAAATTTTTAAGATAGCACAAATATATAGCCAGATTTATTCTCAAAAGTATTCTTTTCAGCTATTTGAATCTTCAAATATTGATTATTGACCCAATTAATTGGAATCATTTATTCACTAAAATCTATTTTATTTACTAATTATCTAAATAATAAAAAATTTATTATTGTATTATTGAATAAACCCTTTAATTTTATTAACATTTTTCTCTAGTTAGGTCTTTTTTTAAAAAAAGTAAATTAAAGTTTTGGTCCCCACAATACAATTAAATGCTTTAAGGTCTATTGACAATTGATCATAGCAAGATGATAGCTAAAGTTATTTTTTAGTAATTGTTAATAAACCTTATATTATCTGATTATGATGTAATGAGATTTGGGCTTAATTATCCTTTTTCTTGTGTTAGAATGTAGGCCTTTCTTTGTGCTTTGGTTTTACTATATAGAAAATGTAGTCATGATGAAGTTAAGTTGCTTTATATTTGCATATGGTACAATTTAATGATGTCCTGCAAAAAAGTAACTCTTTCCTTTTTCTAAGATGCATTTGAATTCATTTTTTTACATTTTATTAATGATTATATCCAAACAAAATTTTTATTAGTTTATGAATGATTGCCTTAATTTCCGCTACAGTAAAGTTCTAACAATCATTAACAAAAATATCCAGACATAATTCTAACAAAAACCAATTTCAACTAAATATTAATTTTCAAAAAAGTCATATGAGTCATCACTCTTACTAAAATAAATAAATATAATAATAATAATACTTTATAACTGTTGTCCAATATAAACACCAAGCAAGTGTAGCATCATTTTAGAATTTGATTCCTAGAGGTGTGTATGGTGAGCATCTTTCGGGAGATGACAACTTAAATGCCATTCAAATTTTTTGAAGGATTAGTCTCATGATTGATGATCGTGGAGATACATTGAGAAACTAAAAAAATAATAATAATATACAAAAGAAATTTACTGATATTTTTCAGTAATTAACTTTTTATAATATTCTGAGATAATAATTAAAAATTAGTTGAGCAGATTAATGACCAATAAAATAATAAATAAAAAATTTCTTAGGTTATATATAATGTTTAATCAATTAGCAAACAATAATGGAAATTAAAATGCTCTTTGATTTCTTCAGAGGTCAAATAATTTATATATAAAAGTAATTTGATCAAGATATAATTGAAAGCCAACATGTTTTTCGCCACAATTTTATGTTATACCCACAAACCATCAAGCCCCTTTCCCATCATCTATCTTGGTCATTCTTCAATTCTTCCGAGAAAGGGGGGGAGGGAGAATTTGACAGCATTTTCTTGTATGATTAAAAAATGATATGATAATGTTTGATCCATGGATCCTACTAATCACACTTGTTTAAAGTCTCAACTTAATTCCTTGAAGGTTCCTAACAGTTTAGGTTGCATATGACGCGTATTACTATTATAAAAGGCAGTAGTGCCAACAAGGTCCATTTGACAAGGATTTGGCTTATAAATTTAAGGGATCAAATTCCATTGCCGAAGTGAGGATCTTGTTGGTAAGTAATTTGCATGTACCTTTGTAAGCGCCTTTTGAGCCTAAAGGTATACCTGGCCCTAATGAGCCCTGAGTCTCAACTCATCTAAACTTTCATTCATAAAAAAATAATACAAGGCGAGAATAAAGTTTTGAAATAAAAAAATACAAAAAAGAAAAAGTTGAAAAGAGACCGAGGAAAAACAACAACGTGCCCCCACAGATTAAGAAAGTTTTGATCCCAAATTAATTAATTAAAGATGTTAAATCAAGAAGCAACTAATAATGCATAGGAGTTAGGATGCTTCGCGGAAGGCTCATAATGCAATTCAATTATTGTTCTCGTTTTTTTCCCCCCAAGAAAAGAAAAATTCATCAACCCACCAAATTAAGTTACAGTATATGAACAATGAACCAAAAAAAAAAAGTTTAGGGATTAGGGTTTTGAAAACCAAATCCAAACAGGCACAAACCCTTTAACAAATTCTTAAGTGCTCCAATAATGCTAGCTAAGTAACAAGATTCAGAAGGACATTAATTTGTATCCCGCCTTCTCTACTCTTTAAAAAGCAATATTAAAAATTAATTGACTAGATCATATGTTTGAAAATTCTATGGGTTAAAGGACATTTGTGTGCTTTAAACTATTTCTAATGACTTTTTTGTCATCTAATGACTAAAGTTAACATTTGTTGTTAGTAGGGTAACATTACTTTATTTTCAAAGTACTTACGTGAGAATTTTATTAGTGAGCGATCTAATGTAAGCGCTCTTAGATAAACCCCTGTAACCCAATTCTGAATTAGTTTTGAATAAACAAAAGATAATGTCATAATGGTCATCCTTTTTTTTTTTTCCTATGCGGACACATAATGTCAAGGTCTAAGTCAATCCATATGCATCGAGAAAATGATACGTTAATAGAAGTAGTGGAATAAAAATAATTTTTATATATTTAAGTCTTTTTATTTTGAAAATTAAGGTTGCGCAAACAACATGGCAAAATCATAGAAGTCTGGGCTTTTTTAGTCGGTGTCCGCATTTTTTCTTGAGTCAAACCTTCTTAAGTACTCATATCTTGGGGAAAGTGACACAATAATGAGGTTTTGTTTTTGGTCCTACAGTAGATCCTATGTTGGAAATTGAGTAGTCTGTGTATATGATTTTTGTTGAGTAAAAATATTTAAAATGTGATTTTATAAATGGAGTAAAGTAAGTTATGTAAAAAATAACCATCATTAAAATAATAATAATAATAATTATGATAATAATAATAAATTTTCCAATTCCCATGCATATGTGAATGTATTTAAGAGTGCAAACACTTGGTTCTATTCTTATCGTCTCAGCTATCCTAAGATAAAATATATATTTTTATCTACGCGTGTGTAGAGAAAATGGCACAATAATAGAATCAGATGAATAAAAATGATATATATATATATATATATTAAAGTCATTTCACTTTGAAATTTAAACATTAAGTTCGCGTAAAGAAAACGACATATAATAATAGAAATCTTTCTATTCTCAACCCATTATTGAAGCCAACATGGAAAAGAAATCATTAATGGTGACAAACTATTTTTTAGTCGGTATCCACATTTTTCTTTGGTCAAGCCTGCTCTAGTACCATATCTTGGAAAAAAATGACACAATAATATACTTTAATAAATTTCGCGCATGTTTGTATTTGTGCGTATTGTATGGAAAAAAAAATAAATCTTTAATAAACTCTATACTTTTAGCGAGATTTAAATGAGATCCTTGTTTATAGTTCAAACTATTAGAATGACAACCTAAAGTTTGTACTGTCATATCATTAATGCCTACCCAATCACTATATAAAAAACTATGAAAATAACTAAATTAGTTTGTTTTCGTTAGTGATATTCAGATTAACATATAGTTTTTGACATTAATAATTTATTTTTCTGTGACAAAAAAAATTGAGACCCAAAATTTAGATCTTGTTTGATTTTGTTCCCTTTTTTGTTTTTAAAAACTATCTTGTAAATTAAATTTTAAAAATTATTTTTGAAACCAAAAACTATGTAAATTAGAAAATAATTTGAATTAAAAAATCGGAAGATAATGGTGGTCACCAATGGGTAATGATAGTAGTTAACTATAGCTGATAGCAGCATTCAGTAATCAATTGTGCTGTAAACATAAAATTGAAAACAAAAATAATTCTAAGATCTTTCATTAAATAAAAAAACAAAAGATGAGAACAGTTTTGCAAACATTTAAATCTAAAACACTTATCCAAACAAATTGTTTTTATATTTTTATTTTAAAAGCGGTTTTTAAAGATAGAAATCAAACAAGCCATAATTTGTTTTTTTATAAATTTATTTTAAGTAGGGAGAGAGCAAATCGAAGTGCTCAAGAGTTAAGTCCAAAAGAAAAAGTAGTTGACGCAATCCAAATGGTTCATATATTTTTTTCTTCTTAAATTTTCCAATTATTTAAACAATTTCTTCTTCTTATATATCTATATATATTATATAAGATATTAAAATAACATTTTCCTTCGATTAATATCTCCCTATCAAATTCATTTTTTATTTCCAATAACAAATTGAAGAATATGCCAATAATGTCTCTTCATTTTCTAACTTCTTTGCAGGCCCCACCACCTTAGATTAATTATAACTAGTGGCCACTGATTGATACAAAAGTAGACAAGGGATATTACTTGAGCCGATAAATTTCTACCATTAACATCATAATCAACAGTTTTAGTTTAAATGCATATAACTAATCATCCGTCCTATTTAAAAGTTGTGCTTATGAATTCCTAAGCGTGTATATATATAGTACAACCTTCTCCTCCAACTACTTCATCAATCTAAGAAGCCCTCAACCTATCCAACATGGCAAATCTTTCATTTCATTTCACTATCCCCTTTCTCTTGTTTTCCCTACTTTGTTTTCATTTCACTTTATGCTTCACCAATTTAACTACATATGATGAATTGGCACTACTTGCCTTGAAGTTTTCTGTTAAGGACCCTTACAATTACTTGGTTAATTGGTCCAACTCTTCTTCCATTTGCAATTGGGTTGGGGTTATGTGTGATGCTCACCATGAGAAAGTAATAGCTTTGAATCTTGGTGAGATGGGTCTCAAGGGAACTTTGCCCTCAAAAATTGGGAATTTGTCTTTCTTGGTTGAACTTGACCTTCATAGTAACAACCTTTATGGTGAGTTGCCAAAAGAGTTGATCCAATTACACAAGCTACAAATTCTCAACTTGAGCTACAATGAATTCAAGGGAGAAATTCCAACTTGGATTGGAAGCTTATTCATGCTTCAACACTTCCATCTCTGTAACAATAGTTTTGGAGGTGTTATTCCTAAGAGCATATCCAATTTGTCAAAGTTAGAGACTTTGAACTGGAATGATAACTTTATTGAAGGATTCATTCCATTTGAGATTGGAAAACTTCAATGTTTGAAGATTTTACGGATTGCGGTAAACAAGCTTTCAGGAAGAATACCTCCAACCATTTCCAACTTATTCTCACATGAGTTGTTGTCTTTGTCTTGCAGCTTTTTAACAGGTATGTCTTGCGTAATGTGTTATTAGCATTTCTTCTATTTTACAATGATTATAAATTTTTTTTTTCTATTTGGAAATCCTTTTGCTTAATTTTAATGTGGATTTATGTGAGCCTTATTATCAAGCTCAGTTGATCTTCTTTAATTTGTTGTAAAATGTTCACTTATATTTGTTAGAATAAATTCATCAACAAACTTTTGTTAATTATCATTTTACATAACCCTCCTAGCTTTACGAGTATTCAAATTATCAAAGTTGGCACATTTTTTGCATTTCATGGAATCAGCTTTGGATCAGTATGTACTTCCTACATATTAAAATTAACTTCACCTAAGCAAAATAATACGTTTGATAATTATTTTACCATTAACTTTTTATGATATATTGGTGATAATAAAATATTCTTATTTCAGAAAGAGAAATTGATCAAATGTTCTTTGAAATCCTCTTTTGGTTAGTTAGATAATTTTATATTTTTTAAGTTATATACTTTTCAGAATTCTTTTTGCAGTTACGTTATAAATTATTACTTTCATAATACGACCTACTTTTTATAACATTACAAATTTGTGTCACAAATTAGCATGTGCTTGTTATAGGACATGTCTTAAGCATTCTTTTGTTTGTTTCCAAATCCCATTTTATGAAGAAAATCATAAGAAATTACTATCGAGAATGATGTATCTGATTGTGAAAAAGTTATTAAAAATTTTAGATCATCATGGTGGAGGAAAAATCTTCAAATGATTTCTGTGACTTTTTCCCTGTGCTATAAGCTGCATCGGTATTTATAATTGTGTACTCAATTGGTATGATTATAAATTTGTGCATTCGTGTAAAAAAAAAAAAAAGATCTGAAACAACTCAAATTGTCAATTCGACCGTCAATATCTCATTATTTTAATGTTATAAAAATCACTGATTTTCTCTTGTTTTTTTTATTAATAGAATGTCTATTTTTTTAGAACTAATTTGAGCTTCCATAGTCTGATTTCTTCTGTACAGCATGTACCCATAATATATTTTAAGGTTCCTATGCTCTTAAAAATTATTATATTGGGCACCAGTTGTTTAAATATATGCATATAACTAACTATTCAATTCTATCTAATTTCTGACCAAGCGCTTTTCTTTTTATTTTTTATTTTATTTTTATGTCATGTGGAAGGTGCCGCTTGAGTTATGTTGGGTGTGTCCCTTAGGCGCACTGTTCTTTCTTTTATTTATTTATTTACTAGGCATGATTTTTTTTAGTATGGGAAGGAAGTTATATTTTTTTCATAACATTAAATCATAAAATAACATTAATTTTTTCATTTGTTTCTATGCTCTTCTAACATTTCAATAAATAATTATAGTTTAGACATTGAATAACACGCATTTGATACTTTACTAATAAAATAAGACATTAACTATTATAAGTTCCTCTGTACATGTAATTAGTTTAGTCAGATTCAAATAAATTTACACAAAAGGCCTAAAGATACTGGTCCACAACAAAAATAATAAGGCATCGTCAGGAACAGCTAATGTTGTATTCCAAGAGATATTTGAGAATATTGAAATAGATTATGGTTATTTTTTGTTTCATACCTTATACAAAATTAATTATGATTATCCCATTCTCATTCATCATTTATTCAATTGGTTGCAAATAAATGCAATCCAACTAAATACTGCACTTAGTGAAAAAATAATAATAACACATGAACGTTATTAATTTCGAATGCATAGTATGTAACAATAACAATGCTCTATAGTATAGTTTATCATACAAGAAAGTAACTTTGAAGACATGCATAAACTAATGATGTACGAGCAGGACACAAGTTCAAATAATGAACTAATATTGTCTCACTATTTCTCTCAATTTGGGTGCTGAAAGTGTTTTGACTAATTTTATTCGTCTCAATAATTAATCTACTATAGCCTCATTTAATCATAGTATATATGATGAAAAATATCTTCCTTTCTTAATATATTTGGCCCTATTATATTGCAAAGACTTCGGACAAAACTCTTCGCATATGAGGATTCGATTGGTCACACTAAACACAGTTCAAACTAATGGATACATATCGAGATACATCAATTTCCTATTTCCTTCTTTTTCCTATTGGGTTCAAGAGTTTTGTCTTCTTTATTGCTTATTTTTATTTGATTATGATATTTTTACTATACATGGACTCTAACAAAAAAAAAATCAGTCTATTTTAGCAGACACTGCAGGTTTAATTTATTGCAAAAGACAATAGTCAAATTTGGAACTAATAAAAGTATCATAGTTCTATCAAAAAATGTTTTCTACCATTTAAGATCAACTATTTTTTGAATTTTCAAAGTTGGTCTCTTTATGCTCATACTTTACGGTCTAATAGCATATCTTACAATTTTTTCAATGACCACATCCTAGTAGATATTCTCAATATAATTAGTAATTTGGCAAATCTGAACATAATATTAAGTGATAATCAGCTTTGCAATTGCACACCAAAAGCGATTGAAAATTTGATTATGCCTCAAGGGTTCGAACTTCAAGGCAATGACTAATTATTAATTTTGTTGATAACACTAAACATTATTATTTGATTGTATGATATAATTAGGATAATTAAATCTATTTATTTACGATAGATAAATTAATCAAATTTATTTCTGTGTTGTATTTCTTTGAGCTTTGTTATACCTTATTATGTCACGAGCTGCTATATAAATGATAAATATTTCATAACATGACATTAAAAAGCTTATTCTAAATATGCATGTGAGAGAGAGAGAGAGAGAGAGTTTATTTTTATATAAAGTAAGAAAATTTATTTCATTTTGAAAGCTTCTTATTTTTTAGGAATTATAAAAGTTGTTATTAGTTAATTTTTTATTATTTACCTTTTTCTCAAAACTTAATTGTTTTTACAAATACCTCGAAGCAATTTTAATGAAAAAATTAATTAGTTGACCCATATAGTTCCATCCAGTTTGTGACTTATTTTTTTATAATTTAAATCGTCTTGACTCAGTTCTTATACTTTCTTTTGTCTTCTCCATTCATCCCTTTCAAAAAGTAACTAAGTCCTCGGTAACTCATCCTATGTGGCACCTATGGTTTGTATTCTTTATACAAAAGACTTAATCCGATCAATAGCAAGAGTGCTGTGTGACTGATGATTTTTCTCCCTTCTTTCTTTCCTTGGGCCAACAATTTGTTGTGCTAAAGGTAAATCCCCCTACTCTCACCGAAGGAAGAGGTAGTTAACAGTGTTGCATTGCTTAGTTGACAGTCTTATTATTAGTGCCACATTAGATAAAATAAAATGAGAATGATATTCTATTAAAAAATGTAAACTAAATAAATATTGCTAGCCAAAGACAAAATACGAAAGGCAAATTAGACACCGGAACCTATTTGTTTCCTATAATTATTTTGGTCATTTTCTGTAATTATCTACGTCTTTTTTTTGATAATTTTTAGGTCATTTTGTATAATATTTTTAGTCAATTAATGATTAAATTAACAAATATTTAATGGCGTAATGACATTGCTTCACTTTTAAAGTATGGAGGCAACGTTGAGCCCCTTTGATTTGAGGGTGTCCAATGAGTACCTAAATAATTGAGGGTAAATTAACACTTTAACTCTTCAAAAAACACAGCACATTGATTAGCACTAAAAACTTGTCAACAACAACTTCTCTCTGTCTCTCTCTTTGCTTCCTTTGTTTGGGATGTTAGATTTTTTTTTTTTTTTCAATGAAGGGATGCCAGTTTAAATAATGAACAATATATAATATATGGCTTTACATATAATTAATTTTGTGCACATACAATATATATTTTCAAATAGCATATTATTGTACATTTTTTTTATTAAACTACATCACTCCTCTTGATGTCTAGGCCAAAGTCATCCAGTCAAAATTGAAAACTAGCTCTTAGTTTTTATTAAACCGATAAAACTCCATACCCCAGGCACAAATAAAGTCACCAAAAGTAGTCAAAGACTAGTAAATCAGTAAACAACCTGTAAAATTAGTAAAAACCTGACCAGTTCCCATAAAGAAACAGATAAAAATAAAAAATGCATGTTAACTTCTTCTTTTTTTAAAAAAAAAAAAAAGAGGCGCAACTGTAAATTTTTGAAACTTGGGGGCAAAGAGCTGCGGTTTTCTTAAAACCTTCTCAACCCCACATGTGAACCCAGCGTCTCGATTGACTCACCACCTAATATTTTCAGACGATCAATGCAGGACTTTCACCAATCACTTTTTCTATTATTATCCCGGTCCAGAGGCATCAGAGATTCACTTCTTTTTTTTTTTCTCTCTCTCTCTCTCTTCGATCTTCACTAATTTTTTGGCTACACTCATAGTATCTATTGAGTCAAGGTAATATCAAGCTTTTATTTATATTTTTCCTCGGGTTTAATCTTTTAAGTTTAGTTTTTATATAATTTGTAAAACTACTTCATGCATTGTCATTTTTTATATATATAACAAGTATGGACTCATAAATATTATACATATTTGTACTAACTGTGGTATATTATAAGATTATGTACTAAACTAAAAAGAGGGCAACTTATTACTCATTATTTTCTTTTTAATTTATTTATTTTTATCCTTTTATAAATTCACAGTTTTTCATTTTAATAGCAACCAGTCTAACCATGATTCAATCAATAAACAGTGAATGTGCCTCAATCAATTTAATGACTGGTCTAGTTTTTAAAACTTTGCTCTCTTATAACATGGTATAATGAAATATATACAACAACAATAATAATAACCTACAAGTCTTATATCACTAGGAGGGGTTACCATTATACAACTTAACAATATTATTTTTAAAAGAAAAATTAATAAAATATCCTTCAAATATTTTAACAGTTATAGTCTTTTAGATGTCATAATTTTACTGAACAATTATTTAATTAAGGACATTGAATATAGTTAAAAAATTCACGGTAAGTGAAAATTTTAAATGAAAGTTTATCTTTTTCTTTATGTCTTCAACATTTATTTATCTAGATATATATACACTATATATTGTGTAAAAGGTCAACGCAATGTGTTTGTCTTGTAATTCGGGTTATGATTTGTTAAGATATTTAATGGTATTGAACAGTGTGGTTTCGTTGTTTTGATGTCTAATATTTAATTTTTTTTTCCCAGTGCACGTTATGGGATGGATTTATATGTAGTTATTGTAAATTCGATTAGGCATATGTCTAAAATTAAAGACAAAGGTTCCATTTTGATTTTATGTATTCCTTAATAATCTCATAAAGTTATATTGTATCATTTTAATACATTGTCTGAAACTTTAAAATTGCAAAATCATCTCATATAATTGGATTTAATTTGTTTTTATTACATAACAAGATGCAGTGGAAACTTGATTTTGCTTAATTAAAAACAATTAGATCTTGGTCACATTAACTATTTCAGGAAAAATAGTTCCAGCTATTTCTAGCTTATTCTCACTTGAATTGATATCATACAACTCCTTAATAGGTGTGTCTTTAATAATATCAAATAAATTCATATATTTGCTCTAAATCATTTCAAAAATTTTAATACGTGTTTAGAATGTCTTAGAATAAGCTATTTACAATATCATATTCAACGTTGATTTTGTTGGAGAGGGGAATGAGATATATATATATATATATATATTACGTTGAGTAGGGTGCAATAAATGAATCTACAAATTATATATAATTTTAATTTGTTGTGATATTGGTAACTCCGTCATTATGCTTTCAATACAACATAGTGCATTATCATCATTTAGCATTCTCTACACTGCCAGGAACAAAATATTTTGCATGCTTTTTGTTAGTTTTTGTCATTTTCATTTGGGTTCTTGGAGCCATAATGCAAGAGATATTTTTTTAATGGTTTTTAAATTTATATGATTTTTTATACAACATATGTTGTCCATGATCATCTCCATAAAGTTATATTGTATTTCTATGATTTTATATAATATATATACAAGCACTCATATTACTGTTTTTTATTTGTTATTGCAATAATGCAGGAGATATTCCGAATGAGATTGCCAATCTTACAAATCTTAAAATTATGTACTTGGGTCGAAATCAACTCATTGGCTACATACCTAGAAGCATTGGAAGTTCGGTTTCGCTTCAGGAATTACAGCTTGGTTCCAATAATTTACAAGGTATAATTTTTATGCAAATTATAAGTCACTATAGATTTTTTCTTTTTTCTTACTTCTTGTCTCTTGCAACTTGAAATTATGAACTTAGATGCTAATAGGTTTCGTCGAAATGCTATTAATTGTATATCCCAAAATGTATAAGTTAAGAATAAACTTTCTTTTTCTGACAAAACAAAAATTGGATTATATTTTTATACATAATTTGTAATATTTTATAATATCATTGAGAACTCAACCTGTTACAAAGATTTTAAATATAACAGGGGATAATTTCAGTTAGGTCCCTTGTAAGGAAACTTTCATTAAATTTCAAAGGACTTTTTTTTTTCCCAACTGCTGATATATTCCTAAGGCAAATAAACTGGCACAGTACAACTGAAATCGCAAACAGCAACAGAGCAAAAACAGAATCAGCAACAACATAAGAGAGATCAGCCAAATAATTTTAACTAGTAGATTAGACAAAAGAAGTGATGGTGAAGACACCCATCCTATTGAGAACCAGCAACAATATGCTTGATTTTTAATTTCAAAGGACTTTAATGAAATTAAAAATCAAGCATATTTACTAAATCCAATTTTAATAAAGCCTATGTCTTTTTTTTTTTTTAATTTCCACCCTAATATCTCTTCAAATACAAAACAAAAATGACACTGTAATTTAGGTAATAGAAGCAAAAGCCCGTCACCAAATCTATCATTCATAGATGCAGCTTTTAAACATATATATCAACAGTTGTAGTATTGTACTTTTTATTTTGTTATATTGATACACATACATAATTATATAAAAAGTTAGTTTATAACTTTTAAATTTTTTTGATAATTCTATTGTCACAATGTAGTCTTACCTTTTTTTTTTTTTAAGTTCTACTTACTATAACCCCCATAAATCTCAATGACATAATATGTTTAGATTAAATATTTTAAACTATATCATATTTTATAATTAAATTTTAGGTTAGATATTTAGATTAAATATTTTAAAGTATACCACATTTTACATATCCAAACTATTTACTCTTTTTGGTTTTTTTTTTTTGGTACTAGACCATCCAATATC